>NC_088865.1:10454211-10682074 GCF_032884065.1 Artemia franciscana
CTCCATGCCAAATATACTTAGGCGCAATCTCTTTTGTTACTTGACAATAGCACAGGAACTTTCAGGTTTATGCTCGAATGAGCCCTCTTTTGATATTCAAATGCCAATGGCTCAATAGAATCATTCCAAGAAAAAAAAGGCACCAAACAAACACAATGACATGATCAGTTTCTTAGGTAAAATAAGTTTTGTATTTCCATAGATGGAGGCTTGAAACCTGTTTTATCAGGTAAAATACGTTTTGTCTTCCCATATATAAAGGCTTGAAATCTTTGTTTCAAGGTTGTCTGATATATTGGCTTTGTTTTAGTCATTTTTGTAAAAATTGCCAGTTTTTCTGTGAGCCATAGAAACACAAGTCACCAACTCTTCTTTTACACAGATAACAGAAAAACCATCTGGCCATGAAACACCTAGAACAATCAGTTTACACATTTCTTCTATTCCAGAATCCCCCCCCCCCCCTGTTCATACACTTCAGCAAGAGAACTCGCCAAAATTCGCAGTAAAACGTCCAAAACTTATAGAACACTTGCCACCCTTACTACCAAAACCTGCTACCCTTCACTAATCAGGAGGTCTATCCTTTACAACCTCCAGTGCAAACACAGAGCCTACACTATATGGACAATCCCACGAGAGCTCCAGAGATCAGGGAAACATAACAAGCATGTTAGTATGTACAGAGGCCAATACAAAATCAAACGTACATTTATTTATCTACATGTCCTTCAAATGACATCCAACAAAAATAATTAAGCTAGAAACCTGACATTTTCGCAAAATCAATCTGGAATTGTTTAAATAGAGATTAGCATATAAAAGATACAAACAAAAATAGAGCCCATATTAACTGGAAATGTTAAACAATGATAGTAAGCATGCAAGGACTAAAGACTCTGACTACCAACTGTAGTAAATTGAGGGAGACTATGCCAGGCTATATTTGCAAGGGTCGACAACCCAAGAAGTAGAGAGAGATAAAAAAAAAAACTCTTTCGCTAGCTCATGATTGATCAAACGCTTTTAAAAGACTAAATCATTGACAACTCCAGAGCAACACAATAATGATTGAAACAGCAGTAACATATTTCATAAAAAATGCACTAATGCATACACAACATGACGCATTCTTCCTTCATGCACATTACAATAACATGAAATGAACAGTAATTTAACTCAATGCTGCTGTAAAATATGAAATTACTATCAGAGTTTAAATTAGACAAATTTACACCTTTTATGTATAAATAAAATTGGCATTACATTCTTACAAGAACCAGACCTTACCCCACAAACCCGATGACCTATTCCAGGATAGCTAGATAGCTAGGCAATGCTCGCTCTTTTGCTTGCTCATAACAAAATATATGTTTTGAAAGGCTGAATCTTTGACAACTTTAGAGTAACACAATGATTAATAAAAGTAAAATATATTCCTAAAAACGCGCTAATCTGCAAAGAACATTTCTTATCTTCTTATCCCCATGCAAATGTATCCTGAAAATCAAACTAACTGTTCCAGGATACTCAGTAACAAAATAAAATAAATATAAGCAAAAACAAACATAATTATTCTGATACATTACCACGTGAAGCTTTAGAGGCAAGTGAACACAAACTAACAGCCCAATGCACAGAAATATTTTGCCTAAATACAGTATGAAGCAGCATTAGATAGCATAACCTGTAACCTAGACAATAGCAAGACTCAATTCTTTGCCACTTTGTGGGCATAGATTTGACATCAAGTACAAATACTTAGTCATCTCTCATGATGTCATCTTCAATTCACCATTCATTTCCAGGTACAGAACATCTTTGTCTGGTATTTTACTATGCATAAGCTAAATGGAGCCATTATTACCATCAATGCCGGCTCATGAAGTTGTCATTACAAAATAGACCCTTCCTGGATAAATTCCTTTCCATGGAATATACATATACATAGAAAATCTCCTAGCTTGCCTTGATCATGTATGGAAAATATACGTCTTCCCTAATATGAAAATATTTTCTGTGTTTTACCCCATATTTGAGAGAAGTCAGTTCAAAGACAATCCAACCTCTTGTAAACCTTTCATAAAAAAACAGCCAACTGCCAACTCCAATGTGGTTGGCTTAAATACGAATCCAGAAAACGATTATAATAATTGTAATAAACTTCCTGAATCATTCTTCAATATCCCTAAAAGGCAGCAGCAAGGAGCAAGTCAAAGAAAGTACCAAAGTACCCTTTGTACCCAAAGTACCTTTGGCAAGTTGTGGGGTTAAAGGGATAATATGATAAACAAACAAAAGATCGAGTTTCCTTATTATAGCTGTTTTTTAAACTAAATAGCTCATAAGGGAAATATTGATGCATAGTTTTTCATCAAAAATCGAAGTTTATAACACATGATTTTAATAAGAACTCAAAAGTATATGGCTGTGAAACATAGATTGTCATAGTTTATATTAGCAAAAAAAGGACATATTTGGCAACAACTAATTATGCTGTATTTCGTGTATTCAGTGTCATAATCATGTGTCCAACAAACATATTTGCAAGTACTTGCAACAGCATGTTCTAGGCCAAATGGTATTGCATTCCCAAATTAATTATCAAAGCATAACCAATTGAGAACTGGAAAAGCTGCCCAGAGGAAAAATAGGTGGTCAATGGTTAAGAACAGTGTACACTGTAAGAACAGTGTTAAGAACAGATTTCTTGCACTTTGGGTGCTTCTGGGACAGCAACTGGCTCAGCTATCTTGAAGCTGTTGCTCAGAATCATTCCTTGTGGGAAGTTTCTGTTGGAAAAAATAAGAATACCAGGTTGAGTGAAGCACCATCTAATTCCTTTTAAAAATAAACTAAGAAAAGAACTACTCCTATTCAAACAGTTTGTAGTAACAAACTGTAGTAAGGAGCAACCCAGCTCAAGAGTAGTCAAAACTCTAAAAAATGGATTTTTGAAGCTAATAGCTACATCAAAAGAATCGCATTTTAATGCTGATTTTAAATATATAAGTTTCATCAAGTTTAGTCTTACCCATCAAAAGTTACGAGCCTCAGAAAATTTGCCTTATTTTAGAAAATAGGAGGAATTCCAGGGAAGATTGTATCAACCCAGTGGTTCTAGAATCTTGCGAGAGGGCTCATTCTAACGGAAATGAAAAGTTCTAGTGCACTTTTTAAGTGACCAAAAAAATTGGAGGGCACCCAGACTCTCTCCCACGCTAATCATTTTCCCAAATTTACTGGATCAAAATTCTGAGATAGCCATTTTATTCAACGTAGTCAAAAAACCTAATAACTATGTCTTTGGGGACGACTTACTCCCCCACAGTCCCTGTGGGACGGCTACAAGTTATAAACTTTGACCAGTGCTTACATATAGTAATGGTTATTGGAAGTGTACAGACATTTTCAGGGGGATTTTTTGGTTGGGGGGAAAAGAGGTTGAAAAGAGGGGGATATGTTGGGGGAACTTTCCTTGGAAGAATTTGTCATGGAGGAAGAAAATCAAACAGTTCGTGGTAACGAACTGTAGTAAGGAGCAACCTGACTCAATAGTAACTGAAACTCTAAAAAATGGAATTTTGATATCAATAGTTACATCAAAAGAATCGCATTTTAATGCAGATTTTAAATATATAAATTTCATCAAGATTAGTTTTATCCATCGAAAGTTACGATCCTGAGAAAATTTGCCTCATTTTTGAAAATAGGGGAAACACCCCTAAAGGTCATACAATCTTAACGAAAATCAAAAAGATATTTCCATGAAGGAACTTCTCATGGGGGAACAGGATTTCAATGAAGGAAATGCAGGATTTTCTAGCATTATTGAAAAAAAAACATGAAAAAATATATGTGAAGTTTTTTCTACTGAAAGCAAGGAGCAGCATCAAAACTTGAAACAAACAGAAATTATTACACATATGAGGGGTTTACCTCCTTGTAATACCTCACTCTTTACGCTAGCGTATTTTTAGTAATTTCAACTATTTATTCTAAAGCCTTTGTGATTCAGAGGTCATTCTTAAGGAATAGGGACAAAATTCAAGCTTTAGTGTAAAGAGCTAGGTATCGATGAGAGGTGAACCCCCGCATATAAGCAAGAAAAACATACGAATATAGAAGTTCGTTACGAAAGTTAATTCGTAAGTTACGTATATTTTTTACTAATGAAAACGTTTGTAAAAAATTAAAAGTTCTAGTTGACTTTTTAAGTAATCAATAAATTGGAGGGCAACTAGGCCTCCTCCCTCTCTCCTTTTATCTCAAAATCTTCTGATTAAAACTATGAGAAAGCCATTTAGCCACAAAAAAAATAATATGCAAATTTCGTTTTAATGTCTAACTATGTCTATGTCTATGTCCTATGTCTAGGTTCTATGTCTTTTGCCAGAAGGCAGATCACGGGTGTGTGTTTATTTGTTTGTTTTTTTTTCCCCAGGGATGATTGTATCAACCCAGTGGTCCAAGAATCTTGCAAGAGGGCTCGTTCTAACGGAAATAAAAAGTTCTAGTGCCCTTTTTAAGTGACCGAAAAAATGGAGGGCACCTAGGCCCCCTCCCATGCTAATTAACTTCCCAAAGTCACCAGATCAAAATTTTGAGATAGCCATTTTATTCAGCATAGTTAAAAAACTTACAACTATGTCTTTGGGGACAACTTACTCCTCCACAGTCCCCATTGAAGGGGCTACAAGATACTAACTTTGACCAGTGCTTACATATAGTAATGATTATTTGGAAGTAAAAAGACGTTTTCAGGGGGATTTTCAGATTGGGGGAGGGGATGGGAAGAGGGGGATATGTTGGGGGAACTTTCCTTGGAGAAATTTGTCATTCCTCCAAGGAAGGAAATTTTCATGAAGGGAGTGCAAGATTTTCTAGTATTGTTAAAAAAAAAAATGAAAAAATAAATATGAAAAAGTTTTTTCAACTGAGAGTAAGGAGAAGCATGAAAACTTAAAACGAACAGAAATTATTATGCATATGATGTGCTCACCTCCTCCTAATACCTTGCTCTTTACACTAAAGTATTTTTAGTAACTTCAACTATTTATTCTATGGCTTTTGTGATTCAGGGGTCATTCCTAAGAAATTGGGACAAAATTTAAGCTTTAGTATAAAGAGCGAGCTATTGACGAGGGGGGTGAACCCCATCATATAGGTAATAAAAACATGAGAATATAGAATTTCGTTATGTAAGCTAATTTGTAAGTAACGTATATCTTTTACCAATTAAAACATTTGTAAAAAATTAAAACTTCTAGTTGCCTTTTTAAATAATCAAAAAGTTGGAGGGCAATTAGGCCTCCTCTCCTGCTCCTTTTTTGTCAAAATCATTAAATCAAAACTATGAGAAAGCCATTGAGCCAAAAATATAAATATGCAAATTTTGTTTCAATTATTCATCTGTGGAGAGCCAAAACCATAACATGCATTGATTCAAAAAAATTCAGAAATTAAATATAAAAACAAGTTTTTTAATGGAAAGTAAGGAGCAACATTAAATTTAAAACAAACTGAAATTACTTCGTATATGAAAGGGGCTGCTTCCTCATCAACGCCCTACTCTTTACGCTAAAATTTTTTATTGTTTTAAAATGTAGAGTTAAAAGAAAGAGTCAAATTTTAGCGTAAAGAGCAGGGTGTACCCCGCGTACCCAACGCCCCACTCTTTACGCTAAAGTTTGACTCTTTCTCTTAACTCTACTTTTTAAAACAGTAAAAAACTTAGAGCAGGGCATTGATGAGGAAGCAGCCCCTTTCATATACAAAGTAATTTCTGTTCATTTGAAGTTTTTATGTTGCTCCTTACTTTCCATTAAAAAAAACTTTTTTTATTCAATTGTGGAAAGAATCCAATTGAACAGCTTCCATTTCAATCCAAAAACATTTGCTAGGGGTTTCTGACTTTTTTTTCCAAAATTGTCATATTTATTTCTACCATAAATCTTTACCAATTAGACAAATGAAAATATTAGTTACCATTCCTATATCAGCTTAATTTTTGGCATTTTTTTCTCACTAGGCAGCTTCTTCTAAGCTTGTTTTTAAACTTTGACTATTATGGGAAGTAGATTGCTCTTTACCAGGTTCCTGCAACCATGCTTCAAGATGATGAAATTTTGTGTTATTTTGGAAAGTTCTTGAGCTAGGTGAAGGAAATTTTTAGGAATAGACCTAGATTCTAATAAATGCCCCAAGAAGAAAACGAGATGATAATCTATGGGTATGCCCTAATTTCCACAAAAAAAAACTTTTCAAAAGTCTAAAATAATGCTTCTTTGGTAAAAGAATCAGATGCAACAGTATTAAAACGGCCTTAAATAGATCAATCATGACATCCCCTTCTTGGAAGCAATACTGAGAAAGATCTTAGGACACCTAGTAGATAAAAAGCTCAAGTTTGGTCATCAACCTCAGACCACTGCAGGAAAGGCAACTTTTTGAAGTAGACTTATAATATAAACTAAGTACAAGAAATATTTCAGAGCTTTTTGTTTGTGCTAGATCCTGGCTTATAAGATTTTAGATAATTTGAGGTGCCACAAATTTAAGAAAAAAATGTCTTAATATGACTGATAATTCTTTTTAAGCCCTTCAAAATTGTGGTTAAAAGCTGTAGTTTCAAAGAAAAGTACACTTGTACCAACATTAAGGAACAAAGTTTTATTCTTTCTGTTTTCTTTTAGTTAAGGCAGGTAATAGACCTGCATCCTATGTAATCTCTAACCTAGAAATAGAGACTAAAGTTGAAAACATTAGAAACTTAGAATGTATTGCTGATAGCACTATTCTCATAATGCAACTGGCTAATTCCCTTCAAAAAAGCTACATTTAAAAGGCTCAACCAAACCTATTTGAAATCTCCTAGGTAGTCATATTTTGGCCTGTTGTAAGCTGAAACCAAGACTGAAAACTCTTGATTGAGACTTGTAGTTTTGAAAAAACACATGGAAGAAGCCTAGCACGATTCAAATCTTATATTCTGCCATGTTTCAAGTCTGTAACATCAAGCATATGCACAAAACCAGGGTTGTTACTAGCAAAAATGTTTGGGAGGTGGGGGGGGGGGCAGAAATTTTATCAACTGGCTGGTCATTTTTGCTGACTGTTTTTGTTGAAATTAGTAAGTCTGTTTTGAAAACAATAGCCTATGTAAAACCACTGCATGAGTTGGTAAAACTGCTGCATTTACCAACCAAGATTCAGATTTTGGTACATATCATGTCACTATTTCAAAGTGGCACCACATGTAAAATCATAGCAGGAGTTGGTAAAACTGGTACATTTACTGGCCAAGTTCAAAATTTTTGTAGATTACATGTCAGTATTTTTGTGGTCTTTATTGAACCAAACAAAGAATTTTAGCAGCATCAAAAATTGTGGTGCAAAGTGCTATGATTTAACCAGCTTCTCTTTTCACTAAGTAACCAAAAACATTGTAACAAGTAACCCCCACAAATATATGACAGCCATCACTGAAACAGACTTCCAAAACAATCCAATGGCAAAGCCAATCCTTGATTCTAGTTTGGGTCAAGCCATCAGCTTGAGCCAAAAATGTAGGTGAAATAAATTGGCAAACCAGACAATGGCCAGTCAAATTTGTCTCAAGCTGCAATTTGAAAATATTTTGAAATAAGCTTATAATGCCCGTCAATTGTAAGGCAAACCCTTAGTTGTTGTCCAGTAAGCTGATATCAAGCCAAATTCTTCATTCATGCTTGCTTCCTCTACAATGTCTACTAGCAATTATCTATTATAGCAACCCCATGGATGCTGATTCAATTTATAGTAGCAATTTGATTTGCCATTAAAATTTTTAGGCTAGTAATTTAGCTATGAGTTTCCAGCTAGCTTGCAAACACCCCAGTTCTTAGCAATGTTTATTCAAACCAATATGTTTGAAACACTACTAATAACAGGGCCCAAATAAAACATTACAAATACAATATAAAGAACACAATTAATTTAAAATACAGAAATATCTGGTACAATATGATATACTCAATCATTGATAAGACAGGTTGGTTCCACTTGTGGCAAATTTCTTGTCTTTTTTTATTGCATTATTAAGCAGTAAATAAATACACTACTTGATGCACTTTTAATAATGATTCCAAATATAGTAATTGCTACCCTTGCAAATACACTCAAGATTCTCTCTACCCCTAATATGTATACAGCCCCCTAGGCTTTACAGGGTAAGATCCCACTACTCATATATTGCCTACTCTCAGAAGAACATTTTGATTAAACTATATCTTTCCTAAAAAGGAACAATAAATCCCTAATCTTGCACGTGATACATACAGTTTTCTATAATTAGGAAAACTTCTTAGCTCCTAAAAATGATGAACTTTCAATTAGACAATGAGTTATTGGTTGTTTTTGACCAAATAAAGGCTACTAACTTTTCTTAGCACTGTTTTCTTGGTTGTTTTTGCCAAATAATATGGCATTTTCTCATAGCCAGAATTATTTATCATAAGGTTTGGTTAGGTCAAAAAGTGCTTAAATTTGAATTTGAAAAAGAAGCAATTATTATATTTGTAAAGAGCAAAAAAGGTCATCAAGTGGTATGTTCACTTTATTGGTAAGTCAATACTATGAACTGTAATATATTTACCTAAAATTCAGTGCCCCCCAAAAAAAGAGTTCAATTCAGTGCACCTAAAAAGAGTTTAATGAATTGGTCTATGTGCATTCTGATATATTTGCCTATTTTAGTAATGTTTTCACCCTAAAAAATCTATTTGTCATTTTGGCATCAATCAGCCAAGGTAGCTACAACCCAAACCCCAGTTCCCCCCCTCCTTTAGCTAAAATTTAGCCTCTTAAAAATCTTGTTAAGACTAAGTTAAGTCTAAATGATTCAAGTATTCACAAGACAGATCTGATAAGCCCATTTTCTTTAGTAGCCTCTACTTTTGTATAGGGCTTATTTTCAATACCACTTGACTTTACAAGACAGCTTCAAGTCCCCCTCTGGAATCTGGAAAATTTCCAACACTGCTGTTTAATCTCTCTCAAAACAGCCCATAGCTACCCCCAGAGAGATGGTAGAATAATGAATGTGTAGGCTTATAAACGAGGCATCAAGTTATATGGGCTATTCACTTTCATCCTAGGGTCTAAAGGCTTAGTTACTCTCTGCTTATTCTATACTGCACTTGATCACCAAACTAATAAATACCAAATAAAATAGGGTAAAATTCTAGTTAATTGACTTCTTGCTATCTTAGAAAGGGTTTAGGTTAGGAAAATGAAACTTTTGGGGATGGGTCTACAGGCTAAAGTATGTTGGGAAGGTATTTTGAAGTACCTACCTCTATTCCTTCTCCCTCTAGAGGGCCTGACCTTTGATGATCTTTAAAAATATGAGTGGTATAAAAGTATAACCTTGCAAAATAGATTTTCTGCTTAACTGAAGTACAACAAAATTGTTTTCAGCTTAATAGCCTAAATTTGCTTAATCCCATTTTATAAGGTTTTAAAGATATGCAAATATACTTCCTAAATTTGGAAAAAAAATATTGATATGGCTCAAAATTCTACTCAAATAACAGGAATTGCATTTTTCAGAACTAAAAGCAGAAAAAAAGGCAACTAGTAACTGAAAATTAAGGTAAATTGTTGTTTTGTCAAAATTTCAATAGGTATAGACCTGTCATGTAGGCAAATTTCAAAAGGCCCTCTAGAGGGAGAAAGACTGGAGGTTGGTACTTTAAAATACCTTCCCAGGACCAATTTTAGCCTGTAGACCAATCCCTGAAAGTTTCATATTCCTAACCTAAACCCTTTCCGAGATGGCAAGAAGTCAATTAACTAGAATTTTACCTAAAATAGTATCACTTTACCTGTTACTTTTAAGCCTCGATATGGAATCCAACGATTCATATTTAGCTGATTTTTGAGGATACATATTACAGATAATTTTTCTTTCTTTTTTCTACGCTTTTAAGGTCTATGTGGAAAGTGGCGGTAGCTCTAAAAAGTAAAATATAGATGACGTTTGAAGATAAAAAATAAAAAACAATACAATTTTTTTCTAAATTTGACGTACAGTATAGATCAAAAACAAGAAGTATTGTCATAATAGAAGTATACTGAAGAAGTATTGTCATAATAGAATTATATAATTTTAAAAGAAGTGTAGGCAGGAAGTGTTTTGAAGAAGTACTGCGCTACATACTTCTTGCCCGTGGTATAGACCAAGTGATCTAAACAAGCATGCTACTTGTAACATCTTCCTCCGGTCGCATGACTGTTTAAAAATTGACAAGACCCGTGCCAGACGTAATATATGCAATTGAAACTCAAAGGAATTCCATTTAAAACACAATATTAACTTATGATTGTAAATATATGAAAGGATGGATTCTTCCATGTCAACTAAACAATACAAATTTGTGAAAAAACTAAAGAGCAATATTAAACCCTAACATGAGCAGGATAAAGACACGGTCTAACTTAAACAAATAAATTGTTGTGACCAGTCAGAATTAAACCTAAACTGAATAGGTATTAAAATGGATAATCAATTTAAAGTTTAAACCAACAGAAATTCCCACAAATAAAAGAGAAACTATCGACTACTGTAACCTTTTTTAGCTAAAGGGTCATTTAGCAATATTCAAAAGATTTTTTTCGGTTAGTTTGCTTCTAAGTGTTCATAGCAGCAACAAGGAAAATAAATGTGTTTAATTTCAATCTGATGGTCGTCTTGAGCTCATGTTAAGCGAACAAATAATTATTCTTAACTTTCTTTAAAAAACAGTCAGTTTTTCCTGGGCGCTAAGACAAAAGGTATATATTCGAATGTCTAATGAGCCTACCCTGTAACGTTTAGAAAAGGTAACGTTTTTGTAACGTTTAGAAGTTTTAACGTTTATCCTGTAACGTTGAAATAACATGAAACGGGTTTTGAAGGTACTTGTAGAGATGGTGATGTATATTTAAAGGCAGTGTTACGCTAATGATTCATTAAGACATTTATCCAAACAGCCAATTGATGTTTATTGAACAATATCTATCATAAGTCTTTAGTTGAGAAATAATGAGAAAAAGACAAAAGGTATATATTCGAATGTCTAATGAGCCTACCCTGTAACGTTTAGAAAAGGTGACGTTTTTGTAACGTTTAGAAGTTTTAACGTTTATCCTGTAACGTTGAAATAACATGAAACGGGTTTTGAAGGTACTTGTAGAGATGGTGATGTATATTTAAAGGCAGTGTTACGCTAATGATTCATTAAGACATTTATCCAAACAGCCAATTGATGTTTATTGAACAATATCTATCATAAGTCTTTAGTTGAGAAATAATGACAAGGAAATTCATATTAATTTTATAAGTTACCTTCTATTTTTAGTTTCTTTTTTATTTCTAAAAATCAAATTTTCTGAACAAGCTTGCTTCAGCAAGTAAAGTTTTTGAAAACACTTTTAAAGGAATTGAAGACAGACGAGCAAAGACGGTGCACCTTGCAGCTACGCACAAAAAATGATTCCACAAAAAAAATGATTTCAAATTAACACAGGAATTCAATAGCCGCTTATAGTCTGTCAGGTGTCTCTTAACAGTGACATCATTTTTATACAATCCTAAGAAGGACTTATCCCAGATTTTCCTCTCACTCACTCGGACTATCTGTCTTGGCTTTTTCTGCAATTAATCATGGTTTGATGAATGCCCAAACTACTTGATTTTAATTCATTGAATCAAATTTCGATTGAATTAGTAATATTACATAAAGATTTGTGCTTGCTTTGCCTACTTAGTTACAACTGTTTCTTACAACAGCCAACATCATTACTTCATGAACAATAGGCTAAAAAATTTTAGAAAGTATGACGTAGGATATTCTTTTGAATACTACAAATTTTTTGAAGGAACTAAGTTTTATTTACATTCTGGGGATATACAAGCACATATTCTCTTTTCAATTCTCACTATGTGTCAAGAATTCAAACCAGAAAATTTGGACTGAATTTTTTTGGTTCAACTTATGATTTGCAATCTGAATATGTTCCAAAAAAATATTTATATTTTAAAAAATAACCCTTGTAGATGACGGCTTCTACAGAGCATGAAACCAACTTATTTCATTGAACGAACTTACTTTTGTTAAGACGAAACATATCCTAATTTTGTACATAGAATTACCTAATTTTATTGTCCCTTTTGAAAGTTCATCTTTAACCAAATAAGTCAAAACTAGAATAGAGATTTACACATAATAAAAAGGAAAAAAAAAAAAAAAAAAAAACCGCCGCAGCTTCTTATGAGGCTGCAGCTAAGCAAAAGACATCATTAAGAAAATTGCAACTTATAAAATTTCAGATGAAAGTTTGACGTTACAATCTTTCAAAACCTTCAGCTATTATTATGTATTTATTCCTTCTTTATTCATTCTTTCCAGTATCCTTAAAGAGTCTTTTTGAATCCCAATGTCCTGAAAATATTGAAATTAATTAATTAATTTCTTAATGGTATAAAAACTTTTCCAGAATCAAAGTTTCTGGCAAATTGGCCTCCAAAAACCATGGGTAGATTTTTCTTTTGATTGGATTAGACTTTGGATTGGTTTTGATGTCTATGGTTTGGTCTGAAGTTCTACGAATGACCCTGATTCTTATGAATTCATGTGGATTTCTAAGCACTAGTTATGATTTTTCGAACGGCTCATTCAAGAGTGCTCTTAATACAACTGTAAAATTCTGTGTAGTAAAGAAGAAAAGGAAAAACTTTTGATCATGTATTAAGGTGTAACATGTTGTAGCCATAATGGTGCTCTCGTATTCATTTCATCTTTGAGAGTATTATTATCTGATAGCACTCTCTAAAGCATTATTTAACAAGTAGGTGTACGTCAAATAAAAGCAATTTCTAGCAATGAATTTTCCGCAATTATTGCAATCATATGGGAACACGCAATTCATTCAAGCATTCTAGTGTGCACCAAAAGGGGATTCTCCTTGCAAGCAATGGGCTATTTCGTAGAATCTCTTTCCTGAATAAAAATATTACAAAGGGTTTCATGGTCCAGATGGGTATGGGTCCATTTCATTGATGAGGGATCCTTTTGGAATCGTAATGTGGACAAGAATCTTTAGTTAATAAAGGTCTCCCGAGAAAAACGTTTTGAAATAAAATAAATTTCTTAAATTATTATGCAACATACCACGTGTACATTGTCATTACGTAACACCCACATGTGTACCCCCCCCCCTTTTCAGTTGTTACCGAGGATTCTCTGCTTAACTAGCGGAGTCTAACAAGTTCTATTATGTAAAAGTCAAAAGTAAACAAAACCATTAGGTAATAAGCGCCTGGAATTTCTCGTTCCGCCTCCCACCGGAGGTTCGGTTAGACTAGGGGCCCAGTCAAACTGGGCACTAGGACCCTCAGTTGGAATGGGATGCACGGGCCTCCAAATGTTTTAAATGTGCCCCAATGGTATATAAGGCATTTATGAAAGGGATGGCCGGATACAATTTGGAAGGGGCTTATTAGAATGTAAATGAGAAATTATTTTAGAAAATAGGGAGAAACACCCCATAAAAGTCATAGGATCTTAACGAAAATCACATCAACAGATTCAGCGTATCAGAGAACCCTATAGTAGGAGTTTCAAGCTCCTATCTACAAAAATGTGGAATTTCACATTTTTTGCCAGAAGACAGATCACGGGTGCGTGTTTATTTGTATGTTGTTTTTTTTCCCAGGGCTCATCGTATCGACCAAGTGGTCCTAGAGTATTTCAAGAGGGCTCATTCTAACGGAAATCAAAAATTCTAGAGCCCTTTTAAGTGACCAAAAAAATTGGAGGACACCTAGGCCCCCTCCCACGCTCATTTTTCCCAAAGTCAACGGATCAAAATTTTGAGCATTCCATTTTGTTCCGCATAGTCGAAAACCATAATAAATATGTCTTTGGGGATGAACTACTCCCCCACAGTCCCTGGGGGAGGGGCTGCAAGCTGCAAACTTTGACCAATGTTTACATACAGTAATGGTTATTGGGAAGTGTGCCGACATTTTCAGGGGGATTTTTTTTTTGGTTTGGGTGTGGGGTTGAGGGGAGGGGGCTATGTGGGAGAATCTTTCCTTGGAGGAATATTTCATGGGGGAAGAGAAAATTAATGAAAAGGGCACAGGATTTTCTAACATTACTATTAAAAAAAAATGAAAATATAAACATGAAAAAGTTTTTTCAATGGAAAGTAAGGAGTAGCATTAAAACTTAAAACGAACAGAGATTATTACGCATATGAGGGGTTCTAAAAATACTTTAGCATAAAGAGCGAGGTATTTAGGATGAGATAAATACTTCACTCTTTATGCTAAAGCATTTTAAGTAATTTCAACTATTTATTCTACGGCCTTTCTGATTCAGGGGTCATTCTTAAAGAATTGGGACAAAACTTAAGATTTAGTGTGAAGAGCGAGGTATTAACGGGGGGACAAACCCCCTCATATATATAATCAAAAATATAAGAATATAAAACTTTGTTACGTAAGTTAATTCTTAAGTTACGTATATTTTTTACTAATAAAAATGTTCGTTAAAATTAAAAGTTGTAGTTGCCTTTTTAAGTAACCGAAAAATTGGAGGGCAACTAGGCCTCCTTCCCCACCCTTTATTTCTCAAAATCGTCTGATCAAAACTAAGAGAAAGCCATTTAGCTAAAAAAAGAATTAATATGCAAATTTCATTTTAATAATTTATGTACGGAGAGCAAAAATCAAACATGCATTAATTCAAAAACGTCCAGAAATTAAATAAAAAATACTACTTTTTTAACTGAAAGTAAAACATTAAAACTTAAAACGAACAGAAATTACTCCGTATATGAAACGGGCTGTCCCCTCCCTAATCCCTCGCTCTTTACGATAAAGTTTGACTCTTTGCCACAATTCTACCTTTTAAAACAATTAAAAACTTTAGCGTAAAGAGCGAGGGATTGCGGAGGGGACAACTCATTTCATATACGGAGTAATTTCAGTTCGTTTTAAGTTTTAATGTCGCTCCTTACTTTCAGTTAAAAAAAACTAGTTTTTTTTTAATTAATCAAACAGTTCGTGGTAACGAACTGTAGTAAGGAGCGACCCGGCTCAATAGTAACCAACACTCTAAAAAATGGAATTTTGATGCCAATAGTTAAATCAAAAGAATTACATTTTAATGCTGATTTTAAATATATAAGTTTCATCAAGGTTAGTCTTACCCGTTAAAAGTTACGAGCCTGAGAAAATTTGCCTCATTTCAGAAAATAGGGGGAAATACCCCCTAAAGGTCATACGATCTTAACGAAAAACACACCATCAGATTCAACTTATCAGAGAACCATATTGCAGAAGTTTCAAGCCCCTATCTACAAAAATGTGGAATTTCGCATTTTTTGCCAGAAGTCAAATCACGGATGCGTGTTTATTTGTAATTTTTGTTTTTTTGTTTCGTTTTTTTTTCCCAGGGGTGATCGTATCGACTCAGTGGTCCTAGAATGTCGCGAAAGGGCTCATTGTAACGGAAATTAAAAGTTATAGTGCCTTTTTTAAGTGACCAAAAAAATTGGAGGGCACCTAGGCCCCCTCCCACGCTCATTTTCCCCCGAAGTCACCAGATCAAAATTCTGAGATAGCCATTTTATTCACCATAGTCGAAAAACCTAATAACTATGTCTTTGGGGACGACTTACTCCCCCATAGTCCCCGTGGGAGGGGCTGCAAGTTACAAACTTTGACCAGTGTTTACATATAGTAATGGTTATTGGGAAGTGTACATAGGTTTTCAGGGGGGATTTTTTGGTTTGGGGAGATTCGAGGGAGGGGGGTTACGTGGGAGGATCTTTCCATGGAGGAACCTCTCATGGGGGAAGAGACTTTCAATGGAGGGGGCGCAGGATTATCTAGCATTATTTAAAATATGAAAAGTTTTTTTTTCTACTGAAAGTGAGGAGCAGCATTAAAACTTAAAACGAACAGAAATTATTACGCATATGAGGGGTTTACCTCCTCGTAATACCTCGCTCTTTACGCTAAAGTATTTTTAGTAATTTCAACTATTTATTCTACGGCCTTTGTGATTCAGGGGTTATTCTTAAGGAATTGGGACAAAATTTAAGCTTTAGTGTAAAGAGCGAGGTATCGACGAGGGGTGAGCCCCCTCATATGCGCAATAAAAACATGCGAATATGGAATTTCCTTATGTAAGTTAATTCATAAGTTACGTATATTTTTTACTTATGAAAACGTTCGTAAAAAATTAAAAGTTATAGTTGCCTTTTTAAGTAATCAAAAAATTGGAGGGCAACTAGGCCTCCTCTCTCGCTCCTTTTTTCTCAAAATCTTCCGATTAAAACTATGAAAGAGCCATTTAGCCCAAAAAAATTAATATGCAAATTTCGTTTTAATTATTTATGCGCGGAGAGCCAAGATAAAAAAATGCATTAATTCAAAAACGTCCAGAAATTAAACAAAAAAAAGTTTCTTTAAATGAAAGTAAGGAGCGACATTAAAACTCAAAACGAACAGAAATTACTCCGTATATGAAAGGGGCTTTTCCTCCTAAACGCCCCGCTCTTTACGCTAAAGCTTTTCACTGCTTTAGAATATAGAGTTAAGAGAAAGAGTCAAACTAGAGAGCTGTTTAAGGGTCCAAAAAAGCTAACTTTTGTGTCTTTTCAGTGTAATTCAGTTTCATTTGATTTGAAAATAATGTCTTATTGAATCAAAAAGTACACCCTTTGAATTACCACTGTAGAAACCGTATACTGAAAAATTACACCCCACCAGCAATTGAACAACAAGAAAAATTACTCCTTTACAAGGGCAGCAGTGATATGTCCACTTATTTGTTTTCTTCGTCACTACTAAGGCACTGAAACATCATAGACAGCTGTTGAAGGACTCATAAGAGCTAAGTCTTGAGTCTTATCTTTTTTTTATATTAGACTCGATTATGTCATCATGAAGTGCTACATAGTATACTAAAAGTACAATTTGGGTGATATTTTTTTAACGGAAACGCTAGGCCGGATACCTCGACATCATAGAGAGTTAGTTATGGCCTCGTTTATAAACTAATTTTATATTTCATACCTCTTTATAAATTTGACTAAATAAGGCCATTATAGGCAATTGTATGTAACTAAATAAGGCAATTATATAGCGCATCCAAAAAGTGCTCTTTGGATTTTTTAATTAAAAAAATAAATAAAAAGACTGTTTTCGTACTAATTATTCCTTTGAAGGCCCCACTTAAAAATTAGTTTTGAAGTGACTAGCTGACCAACAGTCAAAAACACTCTTAGAAGGAATACTGCTGGTGGAAGCGGACATTAATTTTGTAGTAACCTCGTATGGGTATTTATGACACCCCTAATTCTGAGAATTGAATGGAAGAGTTTATCTCGTAACTATAGATTACCTACTAAAAATCAATTAAGCTAGGTGAGAATCTGCTGCTGGGGAAGTGCGTTTGGCATTGACAACTAAAACTTCTTTGCTCGAACTTCACAATTTGGCTTGGTTCTGTTGTGGGTAACATAAGGACTGTCAGGGTATTTGCACGGTACTGATACATATTGAGCAGCCAGTATGGCCTTGCTATTTTTACTCTCTACTTAGAGTTAGGAGAAATGGTCAGAGGAAGTGTACATTTTCTTCAAAGGCGATCCTATATTTGTGACAGATGACCAAGGATTAAAAATTTAGAAGGCATTATATCCAAACATTTTTTTTAGAGTTTCGGTTACTATTGAACTGGATCGTTTCTTACTTACAGTTCGTTACCAAGAACTGCAAATCAAGTAGAAAAGGTAATTTTTTCAAACTTGCCATTTGTTTTAAAAAGCGTTGCTTGATTTTTGGTTAGTATGGGTCTTCCTTCGTCCTTTACTAAGTTACAGATACCGCTGAAACAATAATAGAATTTGACAGTGGTATGATGTCATATCAACTGCTAGCTGTTTTGTCACGAACAGTAAAGTAGGTGATAGTTTAGTTATGTTGTTTACTGATAACAAAAATAAATAACAATTTAACTGAAGTATCAAACATACTTTTCATGACAAAACAATTATCAATTGGTACAAATATCATAGAACTGTAAAGTCTATTCATTGATACTAAGAAAAGAGAAACAAACACAGGGCCATTTCTTATATATGTTACTGTTCGTCTGTGTGGATGTCCACATTTCCCTCGGTACTTGCTCCTATTCACAATCTTTATGAGAAAGCGGCAAGAATTCTCCAGTCGGCTACACACACTCCTCTTGACCTCCTCAAAATTAAAGATATTTATGTTGTATCTCTATCTTCGTTGGCATATCAATACTTCCAGGGAGATCTCCCATGTTGTTTTTCGGGACTGCTTAAACAAGTAGGGGAAGTAAATTTGTATATCGTTCGTAATCGGGAGGATGTGATGATTCCAGCTAGTCCCTCGGTTCGTTCAGACTTCGGCCTGGCTGTGACTGTGGGACGTGCTTGGAACTTGGTTCCCGCTGGTATCCAGCAGTCACGAACACTTGGCTCCTTTAAGAGACAGATGAAAAGTTTCTTATTAAAGGCTTCTTATTAAATGTTTCTTATGGTTTATTTATTATTATTTTTTTCTTTTTTGGGTTGTTGTTTTGTTGGTGTTGTATCCTCGATGACGCGAGAATTTGAATTTGTATTTTATTATCGGGTGATGTGAGGGTCGCTGTTTCGTGGGGACTGCCGGTGAGTTGATTTCTTTTCCTTACATATTTATATTTAGATGTTGGTTAGTATGTTTATAACAAGTTTTATGATTCTTTATTTATTGTATGCCGTTTCCCAAATAACGGGCCATTGAGCCCTTTGGGATATTGTTTTTGTTATTGTTATTTTATGAAAATAAATAGAACTTGAACTTGAACTAATACTTGCATGTATTTTCAATATCGCGTCTGGATCTTGAGGGCGATTAAAGGACATTGAATGGCCATTAAAGAATCATCGTCTATAAATCCATTATCATGTATATTTTCAGTACCCACAAAGAAAAATTCTCAGAAACCCTCCTTTTTAAGGGTCGAACCTGTTATGACCTCTGTCCAACAAGGAGATGTACTTACTATATATTTCAGGAAGCTAAGAGCCCACTTACTATGTTTGGCCAAGGACTCACTCGGAGGCAAATGTGATCTTTTGTATTCTCTGATTTCTTGAGAAATTAAAAGCCCTTGAGCCGAGAGTAAACTTGTCAAATCTGACAATTGAGTAAATTACATTATTATAGAGATAAAAATTATATATGTAAGAACTTGGAGCATTAGGTTTCTTGACCTCCCCCCTTTCCCTCTGCGCACCTCCCTGATTAGAAGCCTGACCTTATTCACATAACCTATTTTTATTATTTTTTTTAGTTATTTTTCAGCTACCTTTAGTTCTTTTTAGTCGTATTTTTGGTAAAATATGCATCTACTTCTCATTGTTTAAAGGATCATTAGCCATTTCTATATTGTTTTCAATCACACGTGCAAGAAACGGGGGTGGTTAATCCCCCTGACGCTTCTTTGCAGACCACTATTCACCGATAAAAAGGCTCACTTAAGGGATGTTTTTGGCTAGTACAGCCACAGTCAAAGCAAGTAGAGGAGAGACAAAGCCCGATTCTAATTCTATGAATAACTCATATTTGAACCGTATTCAAGCTTGCGTTTCTTTTATTTCTACACCAATAATTTGGGTATGTATGGTCGTTATTTGCTTTTATTGTAGTTTCTGCGGCTACGTAGCTTTTCTGAGGCAGTGGTTCAGCCAGAAAGAGGGTCAGAAGGATGTCAATTCCTCTCAAAACTTTGAGGATTTGAGGCAGTTCGATTATCTTATTGTTTGGCATTGACTGATTTATTATTAGGCTGGTTAAAAATATGGCTAATTTATTAATTTCTAACGTGTCAAACAACACAGAAGGTGCACAGAGACGGAGTACACAACAGAGAAAAAGATGGGAAAAAAACGGGAACAAAAAATCTACCCGCTGTTTGACCAAACAACTATTAGGGATTACCTATCCAACATAGAACAACTGAGTCACACGTTCAACTTTAATTATACAGTTTTGCGAGAATTATTTGATTGAAACATTTTTATGGCACTTGGTATTAACAAAGTGACATATAGCAGTCGCCAATTCTGTCGGTCTGTGGGTACCGGTTTTGCTACTTTAGGCACTTAAATTAGAAATCATTTTCCCGATTTGACCATCTGGGGGAGGGGGGAGTGGGGGCCCGGTTAATTCGGAAAAAATAGAAAAAATGAAGTATTTTTAACTTATCAGCGGGTGATTGGATCTTAATGAAATTTGATGTTTGGAATGATATTGTGTCTCAGAGCTCTTATTTTAAATCCCGACCGGATCTGATGACATTGGGGGGAGTTGGAGGGGGAAAACCTAAAGTCCCGGTTTTGCTACTTTAGGCACTTCCAGGTAAGCTAGGACGATGAAATTTGGCAAGCGTATCAGGGACCGGACCAGATCAAAATAGAAATAGTCGTTTTCCCGATTTGACCATCTGGGGGGGGGGGAGTAGGGGCCGGTTAATTCGGAAAAAATAGAAAAAATGAAGTATTTTTAACTTATTAGCGGGTGATTGGATCTTAATGAAATTTGATGTTTGGAATGATATTGTGTCTCAGAGCTCTTATTTTAAATCCCGACTGGGTCTGATGACATTGGGGGGAGTTGGGAGGGGGAACCTAAAACTTGGAAAACACTTAGAGTAGAGGGATCGGGATGAAACATGGTGGGAAAAATAAACACAAGTCCTAGATAGATGATTGGCATAAACGGAACGGATCCGCTCTCTTTTGGGTAGTTGGGGGGGGGGGGGTATTTCAGAAAAAATAAAAAAAATGAGGATTTTTTAACTTACGAACGGGTGATCGGATCTCAATGAAATTTGATATTTAGAAGGATATCGTGGCTCAGAGCTCTTATTTTAAACCCGACCGGATCTGGTGACATTGGGGGGGGGGGAGTTGGGAGGGAGAAACCTAAAAATTGGAAAACACTTAGAGTGGAAGGATCGGGATGAAACTTGGTGGAAAAAAAACACGAGTCCTAGATACATGATTGACATAACCAGAACGGATCCGCTCTCTTTGGGGTAGTTGGGGGGGGGGGTTAATTCTGAAAAATTAGAAAAAATGAGGTATTTTTAACTTACGAAGGGGTGATAGGATCTCCATGAAATTTGATTTTTAGAAGGATATCGTGTCTCAAAGCTCTTATTTTAAATCCTGACCGGATCTGGTGACATTGGGGGAAGTTTGGGGTGGGGAGACCTAAAATGATGGGAAACGCTTAGATTGGAGGGATTGGGATGAAACTTGGTTGGAAAAATAAGCAGAAGTCTTGCACACGTGATTTATATAATTGGAACGGATCCGCTCAATTGCGGAGGGGGGGGGGGTAATTCTGAAAAATAAGAAAAATGACGTATTTTTAACTTACGAGGGAGTGATCGGATCTTAATGAAACTTCATATTTAGAAGGACCTCGTAACTCCGATATCTTATTTTAAATCTCAACCGGATCAAGCGTAATTGGGGGGGGGGGGCAGTTGGGGGGACCGGAAATCTTAGAAAATACTTAAAGCGGTGAGATCAGGATGAAACTGGATGGGAAGAATAGAAACCTGTCTAAGATACGTGACTGACATAACTGGACCGGATCTGCTCTCTTTGGTGGAATTGGGGGGGGGGGGGTAATTTTGAAAATTGAGGTATTTGTAACTTACGAGAGGGTGACCAGATCTTAATTAAATTTGATATTTAGAAGGATCTTGTGCTTTAAAGTTCTAATTTCAAATTCCGACCAGATCCTGTGACATTCGGGGGAGTTGGAGGGGGGAACCGGAATTCTTGGAAAACATGAAAATTGGAGTATTTATATCTTACAAATAGATGATCGGATCGTAATGAAATTTGATTTTTAGAGGGAATTCATGTCTCAGAGGTCTTATTTCAAATCCCGACCAGATCTTTTGACATTGTGGGGATTTGGAGGGGGAAATCTTGGAAAAACACTTGAAGTGTAGGAATCGGGATGAAGCTTGGTGGATAGAATAAACAAATATCCTTGATACGTGATGGACAGAATCGTACTGGATTCGCTATCTTTGGGGGAGTTGGGGGGAGGGGTTCAGTGATTTGGCGAGTTCGGTGCTTCTGGACGTGCTAGGGCGATGAAAATTGGTAGGCGTGTCAGGGAGCTGCACAATTTGACTTGATAAAGTCGTTTTCCCAGATTCGACCATCTGGGGGGCAAAAGGGAGAGGAAAAATTAGAAAAAATTAGGTATTTATAACTTACGAATGGATGATCGGATCTTAATGAATTTTGATATTTAGAAGGACTTTGTGACTCAGAGCTCTTATTTTAAATCTTGACCGGCATTAAGCCTCTTATTTTCCTTTTTAAATCAATCTATTGATTCATAGAATTTTGTTAGAGCTCATACCATATGATCTCTTGGCTCTTAGCTCTTCTCGCCTCGTCACAAGTGCCATATGAGCTCTTAGCTCTTCTTATTTTGAACAACTGAGCCATAAGACGCACCACACTTTTCTTCTGGAAAACCAACAGCAAACTGGTTCAAGCTATAGATGGCCAAGTCGGAAGATCAAAGTAAATAAGTAGTTCAACTGGCATTTGCAAAATGATAGCAACCTGACGTGTACCTTTATAAGCAAAACCAAAACTATCCAGATCATTCGGTAGGCAAAAGGTATAATCGAGGGTGTTTCGTGGAACATTAATTAAATTGGAGCAATTGGTGAGCTGTAATCAAAGTGGATTTTAATTTTAATGCAGATTTTAAATTACGAATATAAATCTTAGAATGTGCGAACAACAGAACGATGAACATGCCGTGCCGTGTTTAGAAGCATGGCTCTACGGACTAATAAGTTGAATATATGCCTAACATCCTGTGCTGCTTGAGCGAGACTTTCTCCAGTTAGTTTACCTTCCATCAAAGCATAAGCTACAGCACTAAGTGCATCAAAACACCCTATTTTGTCCTGAAAATCCAACTGATATGGCGGAACGCTACACTTCTTTAACTCATCAACAAAAAGTACCTCAAAAAGTTTACAGAATGGATTTGAGACTGCTATAAGCCAAGCACTGGGCACTATAAAGCCAATTGGCACTATATTGGCACTGGCAACATATTGGCCAATTGGCACTATAAGCCAAGCACTGAGTTTTGATTTGACTTTCTTGGGAATAGGGGTCACATCATAAATGCAAAAAAGACAACGGTATTGTATGAGCAGTGAAAAATCATCAGCATAAGCAAACCTAGGTCTGACATGAACAAATGGGTTCCATGGGTAATATACCCATGGTATATTGGTATATACCATTGTTTCCATGGTACCCATGGTTTCCATGGGTAATAACACGCTAATGTTTTCTATACTTAACTAGCTGTTGGGGTGGCCCTTCGCGCCACCCCGAAACCTAGTTGGTGGGGGCACTTCGCGCCCCCCCAAGCCCCCCGCGCGCGTAAGTCATTACGCGCCATATTAGTTACGCGCCATTGTAGTTGTGTCCCTGTGTCCCACCTGTGAATATAGAAATATATATCTATATATATATGTTTTTAACTACGTAAAACATGCAAATATACAACATTCTTTGCTGTCCCATTGTCTGTCCATATAAATAGATTGTCAGGTTTACCAACTCTTGAACATGCAACATAATAATTGTCCATGGGAAAACAATCCGTATTCAGATCTATACCGCATTTTTCTAACGATTGCCCTTGAGCTTTGTTGATGGTGATTGCTAATCGAACATTCCCTGTGTTCCCATCGTCATTTATATATCCCGCTGTGCCCCCGGCATCCCCGTTGTAGTTGTGTCCCTGTGTCCTGGTCGTCATTTATATTCCCTGTGTCCTGGTCGTCATTTGTATCCCGGTATCCCAGTCTGTAATCTCTCTTTGAGTGTCCCGGTCGTCATTTATATTCCCTCTGTCCCGGTCGTCATTTGTGTCCCGGTCTGTAATTTCTCTTTGAGTGTCCCGGTCGTCATTTATATTCCCTGTGTCCCGGTCGTCATTTGTGTCCTGGTGTCCCGGTCTGTAGTGTCATCTTATAATGACGTCATATACAAAGCCTTATATACTTATAATGACGTCAAATGCAAACCCACAAACAAACAAACATGCATATATACAACTTATTTTTATAGTTATAGATACAGTTTCTTCTTTAGTTTTTTTTTCTTTTTTAGTTTTTTCTTTTTTTTAGTTTCTTCTTTTTATTGATTTGTTTTCTTCAATTTGTCAATGTTCATTCTAACATTGACACTTGGAAAAATCTTTACGTGCCAAGCATGCTAAAGCTCCAACAATTTATGTTAAACCTCAAAATTAGGGGTATCTGTTTTAAGGTTTTCGAATTACTTTAATCTATTGTCAAAATATATTGAAATATTTGTGCAATTTCCAGTTTTTTTTTAGTTTTTTCTTTTTTTTTAGTTTTTTAGCTTTTTTTAGCTTTTTTTTAGTTTTTTATCTTTTTTATTTTTTTACGTTTTTTCTTTTTAGGTTTTTTCTTTTTTTTTATTTTTTTATTTTTTTTTAGTTTTTTCTTTTTAGTTTTTTTACCGTTTTTCTTTTTTCAGTTTTCTTTTTCTTCTTTATTTTTCAGACGTAAATACATATCGCCGTATTTATCCAATTCCCAGTTTTTACATTTTAGTTTGTTTTCTTTTATATATATAGAAGATATAATCTGGCGTAACAGACATAGTGTAACAGACATAACACACAGACAACTTATTTTTATATATATAGATTGAAGCTTTCCTTTTCAGCTTCGACTGCCATTAGTATGATTTGCATTGTATTTCCCACATCGTAGTGAAACTCAATGGTTAATTACAAAACATCAATGGGCTTTAAGATGCAAAAAATTCTTCATTATCTTATGAAAGCATAGACCGAGTTAAAATACAAGATATTATATTCAAAATTTTTTATGAATGTGAAAACTCTTGAGCTGAATGAATAGTGCCAGTACAATAAAGTATGAATAAAGCAATCTATATATATAAATAACAAGATATGTGTCGTCTTTTTAGAGGCTTAAGAAATATTATAATGAAAATACCTAATCAAATACGTAGATTGGCGAGAAGAGTTAAAAAAAAAGATGAACATCTTGACTCGATTCCTTCTGATTGTGACTCTCAACAGTTAGTTCAACCACCCGTTAGTAAAGAAGAATTTGAAAATTATTTTTCCAACGTAGGAACATCAGAAGAAAATTCTCTTGCTTTAAGATGTGAAATTTACAAAAGAGGATTAGCAAATGACTGCAGAAGACAAGCTTGGGAATTCCTTTTAGGCTACGATTTTTGGAATGCACCCAGCGCTGAGCGTGATGAGCGTCGCAAAAAACTTGGAGAAGAATATTTGGAACTTAAGAAACTATGGCTTTCCTTGGATGATCAGGCAGAGAAGAAACTATCTTCATATGATAAATACAAGACAGTCATTAAGATCGATTTACGACGACTCTTGGACAATGATGACATAGCGGACACCTCTTATAATATTTTAATGACTTATTTAATGTATAACTATAGTTTTGGCTATTATCAAGGCATGTCAGACATACTTATCGTCATATTAAAAATAATCGAGGATGAAACGGCGGCATTTTGGTGTTTTAGTCGAGTTATGACGGTTTGGAGGAATAATTTTGATTTAGAGGAATTTCATCAGATCAAACGATTGAAAGATTTGGCTAGATTGTTGAAGTTCACAGATCCTAAGTTTTATAAATATCTTAAATCAAATAACTGTGATGATTTCAAATTTTATCATCAGCATTTGATGGTGCTGTTTCAACGTGAATTTGTTTTTGAGGAAATTCTGCGACTTTGGGATTGTTTCTTTGCGTGTATTCCAGCACCAGGGGAACAAATGCCTCCACGTTCTCTTCCAAGAAATTTTGATGTACTTTTTGCCCTTGCCATCTTTAATAAAGAAAAATCAAATATTATGGATAAAAAATTAAAATTAGATGAGAATGATATTTTACAGTACTTCAACCGTCTCGCCGGGAATATGGATGTTGATGCACTATTAAAGAAGGCGAGAAACTATTACAGAACTTTTCTTGCTAATCCTGTAATTCCTTGCGAGATTAAAGATATACTTAATCTTTCAGTTTGCGAAGACGAAGGTAGTGATCGATTCGTTTTACTATAAATATTCCAGCATTAAGTTCTATATGTAAAAAATGCAATGTAAACTGTGTATGTGTGTACCCGATTGTAAGTCCTCCGTGTGAATATTGCAGTGTCCATTCCTATACGTAAAATCCGAGTGTTCAGTTCGATATGTAGATGTGCTAGGGTCAGGTTCTACTCGCAAATATTAGCTGTCTTAGTTCTATTATTCGTTGTCTTAATTGTAATAATGCTGTATTGAGTTATTCATAACGTTGCTGTATTGTATTATTTGTAAAGTTGGTGTAATAATGCTTAGTTTCACTATTTGTTGTCTTATTTGTATTACTCGTCTTATTTTTAATATTGCTGTATTGAATTACTCGTAATTTAGTGATGTTGCCGTGTCGTATTATTTTTAATGTTGCTATAATAGTGCTTTGTCGTACTTTTTGTTTTCTTAGTTGTATTATTTGTTGCCTTTGTTGTTTTGTTTCTGATGTTGTAGCATTGATTAAGCCCCCAACTAGCTCAGCTTTTGAAACTGCAATATCAGCCGTATTGTTCTTTTTTTCGTTTTACTCTTTCATTTTTTGTACGTTGTTGAATTAGAGTTGTACCTGTGGATGTTGTCTTAGTTTTATTATCTGTTGTGTTATTTACTGTCTTTGTTGTCTTTTTTGTAATGTTGCTGTATTGATTAAACTCCCACAAGCTCAGCTTTTGGGGCTGCAATATCTACCGAATTTGTTCTCTTTTTCTTTTACTCTTTCGTTTTGTTTTATTTATTGTTTCTATTGTGTGGCTTAAGTGTGTGTAGGTATCTGTGTGTGGCTGGGTGGATCGGTACAGTATGACTAGTTGGGTGTGGCATTTATTGTTGGGTGTATGGGTGCCTGTGGTTGGATCGGTGGTTAGGTGTAGATGGGTGAGTGTTATGTGGGTGGGTTGTGTAAGTTAAGCTAGGTTAGGGTGGAGTTTTGCGGGTGGGTAGGCTAGGTTAGAATGGGATTAGATGGGTGGCATTTTAGGTTAGGTAAGGCTAGGTTAGGCTAGATTAAGTTAGGTTAGGATGGGGCTGTGCGGGTGGGTAGGCTAGGGTTGGGTAGGCTGAGTTTAATTAGGTTAGATTAATTAGTAGCAGTTGTTAGGTTAGACTGGGTTAGGATTTGTTAGGCTATAGTATAGGACAGCACTAAGTAGGTGGTTTGGTTAGGATGGGTTTTGACAGGTGGGTTGCTTAGGCTAGGCAAGGTAAAATTAAGTTTAGATAGAGTTGGCTGGTCAGCTAGGGTAGGTCAGGTAGAGTAGGTTAGGTTTGGTTAGACTAGGTTAAGCTAGGATAAGTTAGGTAGTAGTAACAATTATTGATGTTAGGTTAGGCTAGAATAGGCTCGGTTAGGTTAGGTAAAATGGGCGGATGATTAAGGTTAGCCTAAGTAGTAATAGTAGTAGTTACTGTTGCGGTTGTTAGATTAGGATAGGCCAGGTAGGCTGGGTGGTTGTGATTTGATTGACGTCTTTGCTGGATTGGTTAGTTTAAGTCAGGATAAGTAAGGATGCAACAATAATAGAGTAACAATAGTAATTGTTGTTGCTATTAGGTAGTATTAATAGTAGTATTAGTTGTTTTTGTGGGCTAAGTGGGGTAGGTTGGGTGTGGGTGGATGGTTGTGATTAGGTTGGTGGGTGGTTGTGATTGGAAGGGCAGGGTGTGATATATGTGGCTCAGGGCTTGGGGCTTAAGCTGGTGGGTTAGTTAGGTTTGGCAAGGTAAATTTAAGTTAGGATAGGGTTGGATGGTCAGGTAGGATAGGTTAGGCTGGGTTAAGTTAGAATAAGTTAGACAGTAGTAATAGTAGTAGATGTTGTCGTTAAGTTAGGCTAGGGTGAGTTAGGCTAGGCTCGGTTAAGTTACGTCAGAAAAGGTTAGGTAGTAGTAATAGAAGTTAGGCTAGGGTTGGAAGGGACGGATGATTAAGGCTACGCTAGGTTAGGATTGGCTAGTTAGGTAGGAAAAGGTTGTAGTAGTTGTTAGGTTTGGTAAGGTTAGCTAAGGCTAGACTAGGTTAAGATAGTTGTTATTGTTAGGTTTGGCTTGGTTGGGAGGTTGGGTTTGGGTGGGTGGGTTTGATTTGGTTGGTGGGTTTGTGGGGTTGGGTTGATGATCTGGTTGGGTTTTGTGAGGATAATTTTATTTATGGGTGCATTTTTAATATAAGTGTAATTTTAATATGGGTGGGATAAACTGGACAGTAAAAGTTGTTTCTTGGTGGAGGGAAATGAGGGATAAAAATCTATTTTCATTTTTGTGAAATTCATTTGTAATTGATAAGTGTTACGATGTAGGTCTGGCGTAACCATTTTGAATGGGCTGTGTTCCAATAATGGTTTTATCCACGGTTCTTGGGAATCCTGGTATAATTAATACATATAATAAATGCTGGATAAATTCTACCTTGATGAGACACCGAAGCTACGTAAGCTTCTTAGTTTAAGACGTAAATACGGTGGGGTTGATTTGGAAACTGGACAGTAAAGATTGTTTCTTGGTGGGGTGAAATGAGGGATAAAAATCATGTCTTTATTTTTGTGAAACTTATTTGTAATTGATTAGTGTTATGATGCAGGTCTGGCGCAACCATTTTAAATGGGCTGTGATCTAATATTGGTGTTATCCACGGTTCTTGGGAATCTTTATATAATGAATAGTTTAGTGATTATAAAAATATTTTTTTTTCGTTTTGAAGATAGTATGGTTTAGGAGTGCCCTGGGATTACCAAGATGTTTGTGTGGGAAAAATGGTTATGAACATTATGGAAAAAATTGAACTACTTGAGAAAAACCTCGTTGATTTTTATACTAGGTTAGATGTTGTGTTGCGAGAAGGTTTTAATGACGAGAGTAATATGGAGAGGACTGAGTCATCTATGTGTATGTTCGCTAGTGAGTTGATATTTTGTCAAGGTATTCAGCGTAAAAATGATTTGTTTGTGTTTCAATTAAATTGTAGGGGGGTAAACAGCCCGTATTCATATTTGTCTGAGTTAGTTTGAATTGGTAGGGATGCTCAAATTTTAGATGAGATGGGCTTGAAATCTTCAAATGAAGTACTGCTCTATGTTAATGGTTATAATTTCTCAGGAGAAATGGGGATCAGCAGAGGCATGGCAGCTTGGGTGCCTTTGTTAGGTCGGACCTGGTTGTTAAGGTAAGGGAGGATTTGTCTGTTTATCATGTAGTGATTGTTTGAGAGCATGGTACTGGAAATAAAGCTGATGTGTTGTAGTATTTATTTAGTTATTCTATATAGGTCCCCATCTTCTCACCTTTGCCGGTTTTTGGAATTGTTGGAGGAGCAATTGGAGAAGTTACCGGTTTCAATTTATCCATGTGTGCTTATGGGGGACTTTAATGTTGATTTAAATAAGGATGATGTAGATTCTCGCCTATTTCTGTGATAGTATATTGAGTCATAGTTTGTTCCCATCTATTAGTATTTGCACAAGGATGTACTGTAACTAGTAAGAGGCTTATTGATAATATTTTTATGAATATGAAGTGGAGTTTTAGGACCCATATACCACGTATACTTGTAAATGATGTGTCTGATCACTGTGCCGTCATGGTTTCATTCTTGGCTTCTACTTTTGAAACAGTGGTTTTAATATTAAAATAGAAAAATTCTAAATGATAGTTGGGATTATAAAAACTCGTGCCGGACCCAAGTAAACAGCATGAAACAAACAAAAAAAAAATAAAAAAAACAATATAGCTGAACTTAATTTCTGCTGATGACGATCAAGGTCAAAAGCTTTTTGAAAATCGTGAAAAGCGTGAAATCGCCTTTTGAAAAGCTTTTAGAAATTGAATTTGGCTAAGTAGATATCAGTAGTTTTTAAAATAGAGCTCACAACATGAACAAGATAATGAACAGTTGAAGTGGGTTTGAGGTTCTTTGTGGGTTTGAAGTTGGTAAGATGTTAGATATCCTCGTTAAGCCAGTCTACAGAAAAAGTAAAATTAATATGCAAATTTCGTTTTAATCATTCATGTACGGTGAGCCAAAATTAAAACTGCAATAATTTAAACACATATTCCTAACCCCAAACATGACTTTTCATCCCCTCCTCAATACCTCGCTCTTTACGCTAAAGTATTTTTTTTAGCAATTTCGAAAGAGCTATTTATTCTAATTAAACGGCCTTTGTGATTCAGGAGTCATTCTTAAAGAAATGGAACAAAATAAAACTTTAGTGTAGAGAGCAAGGTATTGCCAAGAAGACGAATCCCCCTTATCTTCTATATATCTATACATATATATATATATATATATATATATATATATATATATATATATATATATATATATATATATATATATATATATATACTAGCTGTTGGGGTGGCGCTTCGCGCCACCCCAACACCTAGTTGGTGGGGCGCTTCGCGCCCCCCCCCAAGCCCCCCCGCGCGCGTAAGTCGTTACGCGCCATATTAGTTACGCGCCATTGTAGTTGTGTCCCTGTGTCCCACCTGTGAATATAGATAGATTTATATATGTGTTTCAAACTACGTAAAAATTGCGAATATACAACATTCTTGGCTTTCCCATTGTCTGTCCATATACAAAGCCGTATGTACTAATAATGACGTCATATGCAAACGCTCTTTTTACAAACAAACAAACATGCATACACACAACTCGTTTTTATATAGATAGATAGATAGATAGATACAATACAAATTAACTACGTAAAACTTGTGAATATACAACAGTCTTCGCTGTCCCATTGTCTGTGTTGCAATCTTTTAAATTGAAAAAGCAGATCCGTTGGAATCATGGGAATGCGAGGAATAAGAACAGCCTCACCCTCATAAGGCCCTGTCAAGATTGTGGCCTCTATTAGGTTTTCCATTGTTTTTTTTTTACGGCAAGTCGCGTGCCATTGCAAACCTTTGGTGGGTTGATATTTCTTAAAAGTATTATTGGTACGCCTATTTTTAGTTGTAGCACGTGTGGTGGAAACCCTGAAGGATCTATGGAATTTAAAAATTCAGATGGATAATTAACCGCTTCATTTGGTTCCGAAATACAAATTAACTGCGTAAAACTTGCGAATATACAACATTCTTCGCTGTCCAATTCTCGCTGCATATAAATAGATTGTCAGGTTTACCGACCCTCGAACATGCAACGTACAATTGTCCATGGGAAAAACAATCAGTATTAAGATCAATACCACATTTTTTTAATGATTGACCTTGAGCTTTGTTAATGGTGATTGCAAATGCTAATCGAATTGGGAATTGCAATCTTTTAAATTGAAAAGGCAGATCCGTTGGAATCATGGGAATGCGAGGAATAAGAACAGCCTCACCCTCAAAAGGCCCTGTCAGGATTGTGGCCTCTATTAGGTTTTCCATTGTTTTTTTTAGGGCAAGTCGAGTGCCATTGCAAAGCTTTGGTGGGTTTATATTTCTTAAAAGTATTATTGGTACGCCTATTTTTAGTTGTAGCACGTGTGGTGGAAACCCTGAAAGATCTATGGAATTTAAAAATTCAGATGGATAATTAACCGCTTCATTTGGTTCCAAAACTGTGTCGACTGACTTGTAAAGGACTGCCTGGTCTTGAATCTTGGTCAAAACAATATTGTTGATTTCGTGGACGTCTATATTTTTGGGTGCGAGAATCGCTCTTTCACTTAGCCATTTATTATTTTTATAATTTTTTAGAATATTCGGAAAAACTTTTTCAGTCAACTCATTTTTGGACGTCACTAAATTACAGAAATCAGCAGGTAGTAGTATACGTCCTGAAATTGAGTCTACTGGGAGCTTTCCGTTTCCCATTGCCAGCAATTGATCTGAAAATGTTTGACCAGAGTCATCGTTTTGCAATCGGACACGCATATTTGTAGTTAATTTTAATGTTTTTACGTGTGCCCATAGACTCTTTGAGCATCTTCATCAGTCATTGTAAACTTAAACATTAATAGATTTCTACGCGAACATATGTCTTATATAACTTGAATGACGTCACCTTCAAAGCAAAAATGACGGCAACTAATTTCATGACGTCAGCCGAAACATGACGTCACCTGATCCACAGATCCACAGACAGACAGACAACTTATTTTTATATATATAGAATATATATATATATCTATATATATATATATATATATATATATATATATATATATATATATATATATATATATATATATATATATATATATATATATATATATATACGTCATGAAGTTGTTAGTCGACTGACGTCATATTTGTCGACTGACGAAATTACAGGCCGGGATACCTGACACAAATGACGACCAGGACACCGGGACACAGGGAATATAAATGACGACCGGGACACTCAAAGAGAAATTACAGACTGGGACACCGAGACACAAATAACGACTGGGACACAGGGAATATAAATGACGACCGGGACACAACTACAACGGGGACGCCGGGGAGCACAGGGGGGATATATAAATGACGACCGGGATACAGGGAATGTTCGATTAGCAATCACCATCAACGAAGCTCAAGGGCAATCATTAGAATAATGAGGTATAGATCTGAATACGGATTGTTTTTCCCATGGACAATTATATGTTGTATGTTCAAGAGTCGGTAAACCTGACAATCTATTTGTATGCACAGACAATGGGATAGCGAAGAATGTTGTATATTCGCAAGTTTTACGTAGTTAAAAACATATATATATATATATATATATATATATATATATATATATATATATATATATATATATATATATATATATCTATATTCACAGGTGGGACACAGGGACACAACTACAATTGCGCGTAACTAATATGGCGCGAAAAAAGCAAAAAAAACCTAAAAAGAAAAAACTTAAAAAAAAGCAAAAAAATAGAGCTGCTGGAATGGATGTGCTGTCTCTGAAAGTAGTGAAGTATGTTTTACCCGTGATCTTGCCGTGTTACATTGATTTAGTGTATCACAGTCTTAAAGAAGGTGAATTTATTGATCATTTTAAACATACCATAGTAGTGCCATTGCATAAACATGGTAACCGAGAAGATTTCAGCAATTATAGACCTATTTCACTACTCTTTTTTTGTCTCAAATCGAAAAAATTTTTTATACAAACATATGGCTAAGTTCCTAAACATATGGCAAATTTTTTTTTTACTTTTCGAGTTTTTCGTAAGCCTCCCCCCGACCGAACAAAAATCGTGGCTACTTGATGAGCCTTATATATAATTAATTTTACGATAAAACTGAGATCAAACCACGGAGATTGCAGGAATTAAACCAATAATCTTAGGCTACTATTAAAAACAAAAACCAAAAAAAAACAAACAAAAAAAACAACTATAGATCGCCAAACCTTTTGCAAAAAGTAAAGATAAAAGGCTAACCTTTTGCAGACATTTCCTTAGCAAGATTATATTTCAAACGTAGGAAAAAGCCTTCGGCATCTTATTAGCTCTATATAGCAAAGAATGAACCCTAGTGGCAACTGAAATCATCATATAGTTTTAGCTATGATGTCATTTATGGTTGTAACCTACGGTTATGACGTCATTCATCTACTTGTGTGCGAAGATAGTTTTTTTTTGCCAAAAATTGATTTATTTTAAATATTGGGTTTTTTAATTACAGAAATACGCAGATATAGCAATTTCCTTTAAAACATACCCTTAAACAGATTTCTATGATGTTCCAGTTCCCTGAGAGCAGTGAAGAACAAAAAACGGAAAAAGAGGACACATCAGTGTCAAAAAATAGTTTTCCTATTTCCTTGTTGATAAAGCAGGGAGATTGTAAATATCTTTGGTAGGATTTTGGGCCATCTTATCAAAATATAAGTGTGTTGCATCATCATATACACGATTTATTTAATCGGAAGAGCCAAGAGCCAAGAGCTCATGGCATGAGCTCTAGCGAAATTTCAAGAATCAATAGATTGCTTTAAAAGGGAAATTAGAGGCTTAATACCGGTCGGGATTAAAAATAAGGGCTCTGAGTCACGAGGTCCTTCTATGTGTCAAAATCCATTAAGATCCGATCACCCACTCGTAAGTTAAAAATACCTCGATTTTTAAAATTTTTCCTCTTCCTTCAGCTCCCCAGATGGTCGAATCAGGTAAAACGATTTTATCAAGCCAATTTGTGCAGCTCCCTGACACACCTAGTAATTTTCATCGTCCTAGCACGTCCAGAAGCACCAAAGTCGCCAACCACTGAATCCCACCCCCTAACTCCCCCAAAGAGAGCAGATCCAGTCCGGTTACGTTAATCAAGAATCTATGACATTTGTACGCGTTTTCCAAGATTTCTGGTTTCCGCTCCCCCCCCTCAATCTCAACAGATCTGGTCGGTATTTGAAGTAAGAGCTCTGAGACATGAGTTCCTTCTAAATATCAAATTTCATTGAGATCCGGTCACCCCTTCTTAAGTTAAAAACACCTCAATTTTTCCAAATTAACAACCCGCAGCTTTCCCAAAGAGAAGGGATCCGTTCCAATTATGTCAATCATATATCTATAGCTTGTGCTTATTCTTCCCATCAAGTTTCATCCCGATCTCTCCGCTTTAAGCGTTTTCCAAGATTTCCGGTTTCCCCTCCAACTCTCCCCTATGTCACTGGATTTAGTCGGGATTTAAAATAAGAGTTCTAAAGCACAAGATCTTTCTAAATATTAAATTAAAAAAACAAGTTTTTTTAACGGAAAGTAAGGAGCGACATTAAACCTTAAAACGAACAGAAATTACTTCGTATATGAAAGGGGCTGCTTCCTTATCAACGCCCCGCTCTTTACGCTAAAGTTTGACTCTTTCTCTTAACTCTACCATTTACAACAGTAAAAAACTTTAGTGTAAAGAGCGGGGCGTTGATGAGGAAGCAGCCCCTTTCATATAGCCTACGAAGTAATTTCTGTTCGTTTTAAGGTTTAATGTCGCTCCTTACTTTCCGTTAAAAAAATTTGTTTTTTTATATTTAATTTCTGAACGTTTTTGAATCAATGCATGTTTTGATTTTGGCTCTACGCAGATGAATAATTAAAACGAAATTTGCATATTTTTTTTTTTTTTTTGGCTAAATGGATTTCTCATAGTTTTTATCGAATGATTTTGAGAAAAAAAAGGAGCGGCGGAGGAGGCCTAGTTGCCCTCCGATTTTTTGGTTACTTAAAAAGGCAATTAGAACTTTTATTTTTTTACGAATGTTTTTATTAGTAAAAGATATACGTAACTTACAAATTAGCTTACGTAACGAACTTCTGTATTCTCATGTTTTTATTACGTACTAGCTGTTGGGGTGGCGCTTCGCGCCCCCCCAAGCCCCGCCGCGCGCGTAAGTCGTTACGCGCCATATTAGTTACGCGCCACTGTAGTTGTGTCCCTGTGTCCCACCTGTGAATATAGATAGATTTATATATGTGTTTCAAACTACGTAAAAATTGATAATATACAACATTCTTGGCTTTCCCATTGTCTGTCCATATACAAAGCCGTATGTACTAATAATGACGTCATATGCAAACGCTCTTTTTACAAACAAACAAACATGCATACACACAACTCGTTTTTATATAGATAGATAGATAGATAGATACAATACAAATTAACTACGTAAAACTTGTGAATATACAACAGTCTTCGCTGTCCCATTGTCTGTGCGTATAAATAGATTGTCAGGTTTACCGACCCTCAAAGATGCAACATACAATTGTAAATTGGTAAAGCAATCTGTATTAAGATCTATACCGCATTTTTCTAGTGATTGCCCTTGAGCTTTGTTGATGGTGGTTGCAAATGCTAATCGAATTGGGAATTGCAATCTTTTAAATTGAAAAAGCAGATCCGTTGGAATCATGGGAATGCGAGGAATAAGAACAGCCTCACCCTCATAAGGCCCTGTCAAGATTGTGGCCTCTATTAGGTTTTCCATTGTTTTTTTTACGGCAAGTCGCGTGCCATTGCAAAGCTTTGGTGGGTTGATATTTCTTAAAAGTATTATTGGTACGCCTATTTTTAGTTGTAGCACGTGTGGTGGAAACCCTGAAGGATCTATGGAATTTAAAAATTCAGATGGATAATTAACCGCTTCATTTGGTTCCAAAATACGAATTAACTGCGTAAAACTTGCGAATATACAACATTCTTCGCTGTCCAATTGTCGCTGCATATAAATAAATTGTCATGTTTACTGACCCTCGAACATGCAACGTATAATTGTCCATGGGAAAAACAATCAGTATTAAGATCTATACCACATTTTTCTAATGATTGACCTTGAGCTTTGTTAATGGTGATTGCAAATGCTAATCGAATTGGGAATTGCAATCTTTTAAATTGAAAAGGCAGATCCGTTGGAATCATGGGAATGCGAGGAATAAGAACAGCCTCACCCTCAAAAGGCCCTGTCAAGATTCAATTTTAGCATACATATCAACGACGAATTGGTGAAACAATTCACGGCATTTTAAAATGTAATTTTCTTCATCCTGCCGAATCATTAGTCTATAGGAATAATAATGCATTGCACTGCATTTCTTATTCATTTCTTTGTTAGTGGCTGGATTCATCAATTTAATATTAAAGTGATAGCCGTCGGCTCCATCCCAAAAAATAATAGGATATTGTAGGGCATCGTAGCATCGATGAGTTTCAGCAATTCTTAACAACTGAGCGTTTCGCTTATGAAGAATAATATCTCGAGGTAAAAACTGATCACCGACCATAACGATTGCCACTTCGTCGATAGTTGGAGCATTGTATCTACGCACATGTTGGCCAGGAGGCGTTTTGTCAGCGGAAATAACAATTTTATGCGTATCAGTAGGCATCAAATCGATGGCTGTTTTGAACAGACGCACTAAATTATTATTTTCGTGGAAAAGATGTTGCAATTGGGAAACGATTGTCCTTTCAACGTTGGGAGAAATTTCGCAACGTGCATTCAATTCAAAATTTCTATCACTGATGAAGTACAATTGTACAAATTTATGATTCTCGCCTGAGAATGGTAGAGAGACCCTGCTCTATGATAAATTTGCCCTTTTAATTTGAAAGTAGAAATAAATTGATCTGGATTTTCGATATGGCTCCAAACGACGTCATTTGGAAACATGAGTTGTATTTTCTGATTTTTGACAAAAAACGCTTAGATTCTGACGTAGTTCCAGTAAGGAAAGTCTTCAATGGCTCTGGTGGTGCAGCCAATAGAGGAAGTTTAACTTTTCCTGAGGCGCAACACATTCCCATTGTTTCACCATTGAATTTCAAGGCCTTGCAATAGGGACAAATTTTAGACATTGTCCCGATTTGAACACATCTACTCAAGCTATAATCATCGACTGGGTTGTACCTGAATGCCAGGCGATAACTTTCAGGTTGCTCTGATTCCTCGGCACGCTTTCTTTTCTTACTTTCTCTATCAGCAGCAAGCCTGATTTCTTGCTGTTCTTGTGATTCCTCGGCACGCTTTCTTTTCTTACTTTCTCTATCAGCAGCAAGCCTGATTTCTTGCTGTTCTTGTAATTCCTCGGCACGCCTTCTTTTTTCACTTTCTCTTTTAGCAGCAAGTCTGCTTCCGCGTTGCTCTGGTAGTTCCTCGGCACGCTTTCTGTTCTTTCTTTCTCTATCAGCCTCAAGCCTGTTTCCTTGCTGTTCTTTTGATTCCTCGGCACGCTTTCTGTTCTTTCTTTCTCTATCAGCCTCAAGCCTGTTTCCTTGCTGTTCTTTTGATTCCTCGGCACGCCTTCTTTTTTCACTTTCTCTTTTAGCAGCAAGTCTGCTTTCGCGTTGCTCTGGTAGTTCCTCGGCACGCTTTCTTTTCTGACTTTCTCTATCAGCAGCAAGTTTTTTGGCATAGACTCTTTGAGCATCTTCATCGGCTTTTGCCATGGTAAGTTCATCAGTCATTGTAAACTTAAACATTAATAGATTTCTACGTGAACATATGTCTTAAATATCTTGAATGACGTCACCGTCAAAGCAAAAATGACGACAACTAATTTCATGACGTCAGTCAACACAGAAACATGACGTCACCTGATCCACAGACAGACACACAGACAGACAACTTATTTATATATATATATATAGATATGAAAGGGTTCACCCCTCGCTCTTTACACTAAAGCTTAAATTTTGTCCCAATTTCTTAAGAATGACCCCTGAATCACAAAAGCCGTAGAATAAATAGTTGAAATTACTAAAAATACTTTAAAGTAAATAGCGAGGTATTAGGGGGAGGTGAGCCCATCATATGCGTAATAATTTCTGTTCTTTTTAAGTTTTAATGCTTCTCCTCACTTTCAGTTGAAAAAAAACTTTTTAATATTTATTTTTTCATTGTTTTTTCTTTAAATAATGCTAGAAGATCCTGCGCTGCCTTCATGGAAGTTTTCTTCCCCTATGATGAATTCCTCCAAGGAAAGTTCCCCCGACATATCCCCCTCTTATCAACCCCCCCCCCCCACAACCTAAAAATCCCCCCGAAAATGTCTGTACACTTCCAAATAACCATCGATATATGTAAGCACTGGTCAAAGTTTGTAACTTGTGGCCCCTCCCAAGGGGACTGTGAGGGAGTAAGTCGACCCCAAAGACATAGTTATAAGGTTTTTTGACTACGCTGAATAAAATGGCTATCTCAGAATTTTGATTTGGTGACTTTGGGAAAATTAATTAGCGTGGGAGGGGGCCTAGGTGCCCTCCCATTTTTTGGTCACTTAAAAAGGGCACTAGAACTTTTCATTTCCGTTAGAATGAGACCCCTCGCAAGATTATAGGACCACTGGATCGACACGATCACCCCTGGACAAAAAAAAAATCCGTGATCTGCCTTCTGGCAAAAATACAAAAGTCCACATTTTTGCAGATAGGAGCTTGAAACTTGTACAGTAGGGTTTTCTGATACGCTGAATCTCATGGTGTGATTTTCGTTAAGATTCTGTGACTTTTAGGGGGTTGTTTTCCACTATTTTCTAAAATAAGGCACATTTTCTCAGGCTAGTAACTTTTTATGGGTAAGACCAAACTTGATTAAACTTATATATTTAAAATCAGCATTAAAATGCGATTCTTTTGATGCAGCTATTGATATAAAAATTCCATTTTTTAGATTTTTGGTTACTATTGAGCCGGGTCGCTCCTTATTAAAGTTTGTTACCACGAACTGTTTGATCAAGTTTCATTCAGATCTGATCACCAGTCGGTAAGTTACAAATACCTCATTTTTCTACTTTTCTGAATTACCCCCCCCCCCCCAACTCCTCTAAAGAGAACGGATACGGTCCAGTTATGTCAGTCACTTATCTTGGATTTGTGCTTATTCTTCCCACCAAGTTTCATCCTGATCTCTCCGCTTTAAGCGTTTTCCAAGATTTCCGGTCACCCCCCACTGACACTGGATCCGGTCGGGATTTAAAATGAGAGACCTGAGTTACGAGGTCCTTCTAAATATGAAATTTTATAAAGATCCGATCATTTCTTCGGAAGTTAAAAATACCTTATTTTTTTTAATGTTTAATAATTAACCCTTCCCCCCAACTCCCCGAGAGAGAGCGGATCCGTTCCGGTTACATCAATCACATATCTAGGACTTGTCCTTATTTTTCCCACCAAGTTTCATCCCGATCCCTCCACTCTAAGAGTTTTCCAAAATTTTAGTTCCCCCCCCCCAATGTCACCGGATCCGGTCGGGATTTAAAATAAGAGCTCTGAGACACGATTTTCTTCCAAACATCAAGTTTCAGTAAGATCTGATTACTCCTTTGTAAGTTAAAAATACCTCATTTTTTCTAATTTTTAGAATTAACCCTCCCCCTCAACTCCCCCAAAGAGACCGGATCCATTCCGGTTATGTCAATCACGTATCTAGGACTTGTGATTATTTTTACAACCAAGTTTCATCCCGATCTCTCGGCGCTAAGCGTTTTCCAAGATTTTAAGCTCCCTCCTAACTCCCCCAATGTCACCGGATACGGTCGGGACTTAAAATAAGAGCTCTGAGACACTATATCCTTCGAAATATCAAATTTCAATAAGGTCCGATCGCTCCTTCATAAGTTAAAAACATCTCATTTTTCGGAATTAACCCTCCCCCCAACTCCCCCAAAGAGAGCGGATCCATTCCGTTTATATCAATCACGTATCTAGGACTTGTGCTTATTTTTACCAATAAGTTCCATCCCGATCCCTCCACTCCAAGTGTTTTCCAAGACTTTAGGTTTCCCCACCCCAACTACCCCAATGTCACATGATCCGGTCGGGATTAAAATAAGAGCTCTGAGACACGATATCCTTCCCAAAATCGAATTTCATTAAGATCCGATCACCTGTTCGTAAGTTAAAAATACCTCCTTTTTTCTATTTTTTCCGATTTAACCGTCCCCTCACTCCCCCCCCCCCAGATGGTCAAATCGGGGAAATGACGATTTCTAATTTAATCTGGTTTGGTTCCTGATACGCCTGCCAAATTTCATCGTCCTAGCTTACCTGGAAGTGCCTAAAGTAGAAAAACCAGGACAGACCGACAGAATTTACGATCGCTATCTGTCACTTGGTTAATACCAAGTGCCAGAAAAAAGAAAAGAAAAAAAAATAGTTCAGTAAAATATATATAAATATTAAAGGAAAGAATGGTTATAATAATTCTATTGGATCTCAATGTTGAATCTCGATAAATTTCCAAAATGTAAAAAAAAAATAAAAAATTAATCAACAACTTTAAAATCAAGCTTTAAAATAAATATTGGGAATGATAATTTTTAATTTAACAAGTTAATATAAAACCATAAAAATAACAATATATAATACAGTTACAAGCATTAAAACTTTTACTTTTATAAACGTTTAACAATAAGAAATGCTACTATGTATTAACTAACATTAAAGAGACACATCACTTTATTACATAAAAAAAAACCATGAAACATAGACAAAACTATAAATGATATCACAAAACGAAAACGAAATCACTTTTTAAAAGTGAAAACAAATTCATTTAGTAAACATAAAATATATATTAAACAAAATAAAAAAATTACATATAAAATAATATTCATCGATTCTCTGGATCGTGCAATTTAATTTTGCATGGTTCTAAGAAAAAAAAATACTTGCATTAACAAACCCTCGCACGGAAAACATTTTCTAAGAGGTACTGAACATCCACAATTCGACCTCCCCAAGATCTTTCTGTACAGATTCCTATTTTGTCCCCTTTTGCTTCTCAACTCAGTCAATGAAAAAAATGTTGTTCCATATCATTAAAAAATATTAAATAAATAAGACATAACGCTGGTTTATCGTTTTTATTCATTTTTATTTTAATGGTGGTTCCACCCAGGTTTTGTATTCATTGGCTAGTTTTTACCCCCAAACCTTTTCTTAGTGTCCATATTAATTAATATGATACGTAATTATTTAGGGTATTTTAAAACTCAACAGTCAAGAGAGCTGCTCGGGTCAAACAATTGTCGTAGAATATTAGAAAAGCTCTTTAGTTTCAATCTGTCAAAACTCGAAATCAAAATATATACTTTTTTTGACATTTCTTTTCTTGGCATTTCATTAATCTGATATTAGTAGCAAAAAAAAAAAAAAAAAAATCAAGGGAAAATTGAGAGCAACACTAAAACGGGATATTTTTGACATCAGAATCAAAACTGGACGCGGACATAATTTATGCTGTTATATGCAATTCTAAAACAAACAATGAAGACAAAACATGAAAATTTTGATTGCAATAGGTTTGACGAACATTGGGTGTATTTACTCATCAGAAAAACCAACCATATACCAAAAACAGCAATCCCCCTGTCTTCAAATTGAAATTAGCATTTTTTTTTATAATGGGAATAATTTTTTTATGAGATAGGAGTGATAGATGTTGAGCAGCGGTCTTGCCCCTATATTGTGCATAAGACTAAACCAAGAATTTTTAGTAGCACACCATAAATATAATTAAAACAAAATCTTGGATATAATTTTTCTTCAGAAGGGAGCTCAGCAAATTTTACACGAATCTAACAAGAGAGAAAAAAAAAGGAAGAAATTATTCAAAATTGCAGCAACCACTAAAATACATAGTCGGAAACACAGACAAAACTTACCTTATACGAGTCCAACTGAAATGGTACCAATCAATTTGGTGTTTATACTCGCCTATCCTCAGCATGCATGGACGTCATCATGCACAGTTTAAAGGCCCAAACCTTTTCTGACCTTGTAAGATGGGGCACATAGACTTCTGTCATATAATATTATACTTCGATTTTGAATACTGCTCTACTTTATACTACTTATATATTTCTGCATCATTATCTTCATCATATCATCATATAATTTACTTTTTGTCTGTGGTTTGAAGTAGCAAACAGACGATTTTTTTTCACTTTTAACTTGCCAAAAACTTCAAACAGACAAGTAAAATTATCAATCTAAGCTCGGTTAATTTTATTTCGGTTCTCGGTTAATCTCGAATTAACTCTAATTTACTCGGTTAATCGGTTCTCATTTTCAATCTAAGCTCGGTAATTTTTTTTCCACTGCCCCACAACTTAGTTTGAGAATATCCGGCTTTTTTTGCTCCAAGATGTCGATTTTTGCAACCAGAGGGACAAGACCTTACCAGACTTAAAATCAGTTAAAAATAATAATAATAAAATAAATATTACAACACTTGATTATCTAGAAGAGCTAGAATTTCCCAGTCTTACTGTTTGCATAGAGCAACAGCATTGTTTTCAGATCACGGGTTGACTGGATGCAACAATCAAGTTTCCAAGCATACGAGTTATTGGAGCTTTAATTATTATTATTTAAGAATTAACGACGCTTCTTGACTACTATGGTCCCTGCGTCAGCCCTGCAGTGCATTCCTGCAGCGTGATTCGATCTCTGGGTCCCGTATTGCCAAGCTAAGGTCAAATCCACTGCGCCACCACAGGACTCTTTGGAGCTTTAATGATAATACTTCTTTAACCCTTGAATTATAGTCAATCAATACGGTTTGGAACGATATGGCAACTTGACTTGTCATAATATATAACAACAATGCTTCTGCCCCCCCCCCCTCTTTACTCAAACATAACATTCAATTCAAAAAATTATTTCTACTGGATTTTTCGCAGCGGTATCCAACTTAACCACATCATCTATACAAATTATCTCATACCAAATTATCTGTATACAAAAGGCTATGATCTCTAAAACTTTTTATAGTTATTCGTCACCAAGAGTTGGTTCTCAATGGCGAACTATGTCATTTGGAAAAGGTCACAATAAATCAGCAAGTTTTGAATAATGCTTGGAAATATAGGGGAGAGGGTTCTTAAATTCAGATAAACTTTAAGGCTTTATGAATAACCAATAACTGGGCTTGATAAACCAAACAAAAAAGTTTTCATAAATTTTTTTCCACATTAGCATACTCTTGACAAAAGATTCTGAAGCAATAGATGAATTTTTAAGCTGATTTGAGACACATATCTTTGATTCTTTTTGGTCTTGGGGGCAGAAAATTAAAATCTAGACGATCATTCAAAGAATACTAAATTTTGGACAATTTTCTAGGGAGTCAAAGGAACTGAGTCTCCAATTTAAATTTCTAATTTTACACCTTAGGGTCTGCTTAGCAAAGGAACTTAATGTAGTAAGTTAACAAATTAAAAACATACATATTTAGTCAATTTTTGGGAAGGAGGGGAGTCGCTCTTTTGCTACTTTTTTTGTGGATAAATTTCCCCTTAGACTACAAACTTGTCACCATAAGTTCAGATAATAAAAATAAAGTAAAACTTTATTTTCAAAGTTTTAAATAAAGTTTTTTCATTGGGAATATGAAAATATGGCTCAGCCAATACCAATCAAACAAAATTAGGGCTCTAGTTTGAATCCTGATTCTGGACAGCACCGGCGCGTATTTTAGAGCAAACAAGTCTTTCAGGTTTCTCAAAATTTTGCTCACCTCGGCCAAGGGCTGTGAGTTAGTGCCAATTTGAGCAATTTTGCAGGCCACCTCCCTCTCAAATAAATAATCTTGTCTACATAGGCTAGCCAACAAAATTAAGAATTCTGAAAATACAATTTTTTAGCCAATTTTAAAACCAGGTCGCATTCAAATACTGTTTCGAAGTTAAATATTTTATTCTTTTTTAAGAAACAAAATTTTTCCCAAGTACAGAAAAATATGGCCTTTTTCAAAAATATAATTTTGGGTCTTTTCAAATATACTTTACGGGCAAAGCAATGTTTTTAAGCTTTCTTTTTTCTTTTTTCTACGGCTAGGACTTCTAGTCCAAATAGAAAAAGTGACTGAAAAATACTACAGACGAAGTGGCGCAGCTCTGTCCCCCTTTGGCTGAACTTTATCTAGCTGATTTTTGAAAAAAATCAAAACCCGATGAAGTCGGTGAGGATCATTTAAATAAGAAATAAAAATAAAAACATAATAAGCCAAAAAATATGTTTTTGTCAACTATTCCATGGTTCTCCTTTATTTAGCATTGTGATTCTTTTCACCTTCTTTTTTCATCTTTGGTTGAACTAAATGAAACAAATGTGAACTAATAATATCTTGTTTTCTTGTGAAAATTTTGGGTTGTATCAAAATCCTGAATATTATGCATTTCAGTTTAAGACAATATAGACTTTTGTTTCTTTTGGGATAGTCCCTTTAAGAAAAAAATTCTACAAAAAAGGCATTCGTTTTCCTCTACTTGTTAAGGTCAACATATGTTATTGGGTGAAAAGACGAGCTTCACTTGCCAAATGACTAGGAAACTATACACATAAAGTGCTAATTCAAATATGAGAATTAGCCAACATGGATCTTAAAATCTTCCTAAACTCCTGCATTCACTCTTTGATGACTATAACAATTACTCAAATAAGAAAAGTTTTCTTTACACGTATCGCAATTAAAGGGTTTCTCACCGGTATGCAGTCTTTGATTTGTATTTAAACAAGATTATTTTAAAAACTCAGCTCACATATAAAGAAGATTTAATTAGCTACTTACCCGTATGTACTCTTTGGTCCGTATTGGAGTTAAAGGACATAGAGAAGTATATTTAAATAAATCACATTGAAACAGCTTCTCACCTTTATAAAATCTTTATTGCCTCTTCAAAATATGCTTTAGAAAAAAGGTTTCCACATAGATCACATTTAAAAGGTTTCTCAACCATATACACTATGTAATCTGTGTTCAAGGTGCCCATTAGAGAAGTAGTCATGTCACATAATTAAATTTAAAAGTTTACTCACTTGCATGCATTTTTTGATGCTTTTTCAAATTGTAGGATAGAGAAAAACATTTTTTACATATATCACATTTAAACGGCTTCTCACCGGTATGCACTTTCTGATGCGAGTTCAACGTTCCTGCTTGAGAAAAGGTCTTGCTACATACACCACATTTGAACGGTTTCTCACCTGTATGTACTCTGTGGTGCGCGTTTAAAATATTAGCTAGAGAAAAGGTCTTGTCACATACATCACATTTGAACGGCTTCTCACCTGTATGCACTCTTTGGTGCGTGCTTAAAACATGAGCTTGAGAAAAGGTCTTGTCACATACATCACACTTAAACGGCTTCTCCCCAGTATGCACTTTTCGATGTGAGTTCAAAATTGCTGCTTGAGAAAAGGTCTTGTCACATACTTCACATTTGAACGGTTTCTCACCTGTATGCACTCTTTTGTGCGTGTTTAAAACATGAGCTTGGGAAAAGGTCTTGTCACATATCTCACATTTAAATGGTTTCTCACCGGTATGCACTCTTTTATGTGTGTTCAAAGCTACTGCTTGGGAAAAGGTCTTGCCACATGCATCACACTTAAACGGTTTCTCACCTGTATGCACTCTTTGGTGCGTGTTTAAAACATGAGCATGAGAAAAGGTCTTGTCACAAACGTAACATTTAAATGGCTTCTCACCGGTATGTACTCTTTGATGCCGTTTCAAATACTGTGCTCTAGAAAAGGTCATGCCACATACATCACATTTAAATGGCTTCTCACCTGTATGTACTATTTGATGCCGTTTCAAATACTGCGCTCTAGAAAAGGTCTTGTCACATACGTCACATTTACATGTCTTTTCCCCTTTATATGTTGTATGATGCCGTTCCAATTTTCTTTCCTTTTCACTTTGCATGCAACTTTTCAAGCGTGTTTTCTGGTTTTCTAAGCCTTTTGCTGAAGATTCCGATGTACAAGAATTTGAGGTGCCACTAGTAGATGGATTCTTTGAAACAACTAGTGAAGAATTTTTCTGTATGTGCAGTCCAGATACGTGTGGTGAAAAGTGACCTTAAAGTTTAAAAAGTCCAAGGAATTAAAAAATAAATTCTATCTTTCGATATGTTTTAACTACTAACTTAATTTTTGATCGCTCTGCTTAATCTCCTGCAGGTACTTACATTAGTTTTAAAATTAATTATTCTGACGTAAGTAAAGAGCGAAAATGAAAACTTGAACAATGAAAAAAAAATCCTAGTGTTTATTCCAAGTACAAATAGAGGAGAGACGGATAACAAATATTATATTTATTTTTTAAATGAAAGAGAAAGAGCAAAAATAATACAAATCATTCACTGAAGTCCAAATTTTTTTTAGTTAACTGAATAGCTGAATACTGTGTCACTCTGGTATACCAGATGCTTACACGTTTTTGGAGTATTGGTTGTAACACGAGTATTCAAGTTCACTATTTACATAGCCATTTAACTATTTTCCAGAGACTTTAGTTGCCACAAGTGGTGAGGAAGGGAAACCTTTCACTAAGACATAAAGCCTATGGAGGATTACCACCAACAAGGGTGAAATACCGGAGAAAGGTGATACCAAGAGTGGGCTCACTCGATTGGAAATTGGTTGTCCTAGTGCCCTTTTTAACATTCAAGTGTAGATAACTAGTACCCCTCCCTAACCTTTTCCCCAAAATAAACTTGATCAATTTTGAGATAAACATTTTGTTCAAAATAGTTTGGGGGGACAACCTTATTTATCTTCAAAAGTAGCCAATTAAAAACCAATTAAAAAACGTTAAACCAATTAAAAAGTTCACCAATTAAAAAACCATTAAAACGGGTTTAAGAAGAATTTAGGTGTCATTGATTAAGAGCAAGGGGAGCGACTTCACAAAGACATTGACTATGAGGGATAGCTACCAAGAAAGATAAGATTGCTTATCTTCAGACGGCAATTTACTGCTCGAGTTTGAAAAGAGAATGATACAAGCAAACTGTATTAAAACATATCATTATCACTCTAAAAAAGATTGGATGCTCATATGATGCCGGATTACTGTATCAGTTTGAAAGTGTTCCAACAAAATGAACTTAAGAGCATCCCGCGAAAAAAACTTTTAAAGTTGCGAATAGTTGTTTTAGCATGAATTTTTCAGGTTTAATGGTAAAACCTGATAAACTGCTGAGATTTAAATTTAGCTGTTTGATTAATTATATCTTCAGAACTCGAGGTCCCAGCCAAAATTCGTTTGATATTTGAATTTAACTAGTTAGTTATACCTATAAATGAAATCAGTGCCAAAAGCCACGTTAATTAGACCCGCATTGCCAAGTAATCTTCATTTGTGGCAAAAAAGTCAGTAAAACCATTGGCCAGATTTGTAAAAGTGCAAACTTATCCCCCATCCCTCCTGTGAGGATAGTTAGCTTACCTACTATTCTTAACTGCTAAATGTCATGACTGACCTCTTTTATTGATAGTGGAGTTTTATGTACTACCATATGAAATGAAAGAATTATGTTTATTTAGTGTTCACTTACAATACGAATAAGAATACAAAGAATGCAAATGTTCAATTAAATACTTCAATTTTTTGTGCAATATCGAAATTTGTTTTGGCAAAATTCCAATAAAAGTTTATAGCATCAAAACAAAAACAGGTGTAAATACGGATATTAGACATCAAATAAGCTATCAATGCTTCTGTGACACTTAAAATTCCCATAAATTAATTTTTGAAACCAACTGTTATAAATGTGCTCATTTAAACATTTATTTCTCTTATCATTCCGCATTATCCATTATCGTCTTAATTGTTGTATTTTTAAATGAATCAATGCAGTGCATTTGGTATTGAACTTTTTGAATTTGCAGTGCATTTGGTGTTTGGTGTTGAATTTGGTGTTGGTGTTGAACCGGTTAATATTGGCCATTGAAAAGGTTTAGTCTATCACAACATGCCAAATCGGCCTGTGATTATTTTTGCGCCAATATTATTACACTTAATTTTTAACTTAATTTAGGCGTTTGGTTGACATGGTATTCACGTTATGGTAAGACATCAAACCTTATTGATTATGTTATAGTAAACCGAAGACTGACAGGATCAATGAAAGATACTAGGGCATAGAGAAGTGCAGTTATTGATAACAAAAGTAAAGATCACCATCTAGTGGTGTCCAGGGTTAATTTAAAGCTGAAATTTCGGAAGGGTATCTACCCCCCAAAAGTTATGATGTTGGTAGACTCCACAATAAGAATCTGAGAGAAACTTTCCAGGAGCAACTGAATACTAAACTTGAGAGTTTAAAGTGTGATAATTTGGAAGATGGTTAGAATAATTTTAGAAATACAACTTGTGGAGTTGCCAATGGTATCTTAGGGAAGAAAGTTAAGACTGCAGCTAGGAATATTAGTGAAAAACCATTTTGTTGAATAGAGAAAAGAAGTTTGTACAAGAATTATCTGAGTTCTGATAGTGTGGTAAATGAGTTTCTTAGATATGGTGGCTCTGAGATTAAAAATAAGTAAATGAAGATTGTGAAGATGATTTGCAAAAAAACGGGAAGTACCTAACAATTTTAAGAAAACCTTAATTAAACCACCGTTTAAGAAATGTGATAAGAGAGTATCGTAATTATCGAAGCATTGGTCCGGTCCCTGTAGGTAGCAAATTACTTAGTAATATGATACTGTTTAAACTGAGAGTAGCTGCGGGCAAAGTTTCAAGAGAAGAACAGTGCGGTTTTAGAAAAGACAGAGGATGTGTCAATCAAATTTTTATTCTTAGGTTAATAATCGAGAAGTGCCTTAGTTCTCAAACACCTCTGGTCTTCAGTTTTATAAATTATGAGCAAGCGTTGGATTATGTTGATAGAAGAGCTTTAGCAAAGGTCTTATCCTTGTATGGTATACCAGACAAATACATTTAAGTGATTAGTGCTATGTACGAGAAAAAAAACTCCAGCGATTAAGGTAGGAAATGAAGTTAGCAGCTGGTTTTGTATTAAGTCAGGAGTTAAGCAGGGTTGTGTTCTATCCTTCTTTATATGGATCAGTTTGACGGACTTCGTCTTAAGGAGCATAGGAAAGGTACTGAGAGATCACGAAATCAAATGGGGAGGGAAAACTCTCATGCACATAGATTATGCTGATGATTTAAGCATCTTAAATGAAAGTGTGAGCAAAAATGAAGGAACTTTTAGAGGTTTCGCGAGTTCAGGGTGCTAGAATAGGTTTGAAAATTAGTGTTAAGAAGACTAAGCCACTAAAGCTAGGAATAAGTGAAGATGAAGAGGTGACGTTGGGTAACAAAAGACTGATCAGGACGGCCGCTACACCTACCTTGATAGTATAAAACAGTTCGTGGTAACGAACTGTAATAGGGAGCGATCCGGCTCAATAGTAACCAAAACTCTAAAAGCGAAATTGTGATACCACTAAATACATCAAAAGAATCAAATTTTCATGCTGATTTTAAATACGTAAGTTTCATCACGTCTTACCCATCAAAAGTTACGAGCCTGAGTATAGTTGCCTTATTTTCGAAAAAAGGAGGAAACACCCCTTAAAAGCCATAGAATCTTAATGAAAATCCCACCCTCTGGATGTTTTTATTTTTTGCTAGAAGAAAGATCACGGATGCTTGTTAATTTGTTTTTTTTTCTCAGGGGTGATCGTATCGACCCAGTGGTCCTAGAATGTCACGGGAGGGCTAATTCTAACGGAAATTAAAAGTTCAAGTGCTCTTTTTAAGTGACGAAAAATGGAGGGTAACTAGGTCCCCTCCAACGGTTATTTTTCTCAAAGTCACTGGATCAAAATTTGGAGAGTCATTTTGTTCAGCATAGTCGAAAAATCTATTAACTATGTCTTTGAGGGTGACTTCATCCCCATTGTCCCTGGGGGAAGGGCTGCAGGTTATAAACTTTGCCCACTGTTTGCATATAGTATTGGTTATTGAGAAGTATACTGACGTTCTCAGGTTTTTTTTCCTGGTGGTGTGAGGGGAGTCGGACGGAGGGGGTTAAGTAAAAGGATCTTTCTGTGGAGGAATGTATCACGGGGAAAAATAATTTCCATGAAGGGCACTGGATTTTCCAGCATTATTTTTTAAAAAACAATGAGAAATTAAATAAAAAAGGTTTTTTAACTGAAAGTAAGGAGCAACATTAAAACTTAAAACAAACAGAAATTATTAGGTAAATGAGGGGGGCCCTCCCCTCCTCAATACTCCGCTCTTTACACTAAAGTATTTTTAGTGATTTTAAAAGAGCTATTTATTCTAATGAAACGACATTTGTGATTCAGGAGTCATTCTTAAAGAATTAGAACAAAATTCGAACTTTAGTGTAAAGAGTGAGGCATTGACGAGGGGGCGATTCCCCTCATATAAGTAATAGAAGTTCGTTACGCAAGTTAATTTGTAGGATATGTGTATTTATTACTAACAAAAACGTTCGTAAATAAAATTAAGTTTCAGTGACCTTTTTAAGTCACCAAAACTTTGGAGGGCAACTAGGCTCCCTCCCTACCCCCTTTTTACGTGAAAATCGTCTGATCAAAACTTTAAGAATGCCATTTAGCCAAAACAGTAAAATTAATGTTCAAATTTCGTTTTTATTATTCATGTACGGTGAGCCAAATTCAAAACCTGCATTAATTCAAAAACGTTCAGAAATTAAATAAATAAAAACAAGTTTTTTTAGTGAAATTAAGGAGCGGTATTAAAACTTAAAAAGAATAGAAATTATTCCGTGTATGAAAGGAGTTATCCCCTCCTCGACGCCTAGCTCTTTACGCTAAAGTTTGACTCTTTCTCACAACTCTACTTTTTAAAACAATAAAAAACTTTAGCGTAAAGAGTGGGGCGTTAAGGAGGAGACAACCATATACAGAATAATTTCTGTTCGTTTTAACTTTTAATGTCGCTCCTTACATTCAGTTAAAAAAAACTTGTTTTTTTTTATTTAGTTATTAGTAAAGACGGTGGGAGCAGTGAAGATGTTAAAAGTAGAATAGCCAAAGATCAGTGTTTTTTTTCACAGTTAAAGAAAAGTTTGGAAGAATAGGACGATAGGTCTGCAAACCAAAATTAGAATACCGAAAGGTACAGTGATGACAGAGGTCAAACATGGATCTAAAGCATTGGCGCTCCAGAATGCGGACGAAGATTTATTAGATATTTTCTAGAGAAAATGCCTATAGATTGTTCTGGGTACCCGGCCGACTGACCGTATGTCAAACAGTATGCTGTACAAAAATGTGGCTCAATCCTGCTTTCTCGGACTATAATGAAAGAAAGGTTGAGATGGCTAGGGTACGTTCTGCAGATGAAGGATGACAGATTGAAGAAAATTATTCTTTTCGGCCAACCGTCTAAGGCTAAACGGAAAGCAGGTCGTCCTTGCCTGGGGTGGTGGGATGTCATAAAGAAAGATTAAAAGGAAATGGGAACTCTTGGGAGGGTGTAAAGAGGGAGGCTTTGAATAAATGTAGGAAGAGCGTGCGTAGCTGTGTTGGCGTCAGGTGGCTTGGTGCTGCGTTGAGTTTTTAGTAGTCGTAGCAGTAGCATATGTACATTAAACTGGTAATGCACATTTATTTAACTTTTTTCAGTGAAGCGCTAGTTAGGTTCTGGCCTCGTTTCGAGTTAGACTCATTTATTTATTGTAATTTTGTTCCTTTTGGGTTTCATTTATTTATCGATACTAATTGGTGATAGTTTTACACTTGGTAAAATATTTAGTTCAATTTTTATTTATTTTTGGTTTAATGTAATTCTTTACTTCTCTTTGAAAAACATATTTTTTGGAATTTTTTTTTATTAATTTCTGTTCTTTTTATATGGACATACCTTTTTCATGAAGAAAGAAAATAAAGTTTTCATTTTTTTAACTTTAATAAGTCATATAACTTAGATATTTTTAAGGAATACATATCAGCATATGCACATTAAACTGCTAATTCTGGCATTTGGAAGGCATAGTTAGGTTTTGAGCCCTACTCAAGTTAATTTCTGCTCGTTTTCAGTTTCACTCGGTTATTTATTGTAATTTCAGTTCGTTTTGGATTTCATTATAATTTTAATAAATTAGAAATGATTAAGATTTTAAGGAATAAATATCAGCATTTGCCCCCCTCCCCTCTTCATATATCTAGTAAAAACATTTTAAACAAATAAAAACAAAGTGAAAAGTGAAAATTTTAAATGTATTTTGCTTTCAGTAAAGTGTAAATTAAGATATGGCCTTAACACAACCCATCGGAAGTGAATACGATCATCCATTCCATAAAAACCTTATATGCTTCGAGGGCATAACTTAAAGCCCTTACTCCAGGGCTCTCGAGGGTTGTGTCAGCCCTGGATGCAATGTTATATTTTTCTTTAGACTATTTGAAAAAAAATGCCATCGCAAAATTTCAATCAGTTGTGTTTGTTGAAAAAAAGAGTAATTGGGGAGGGGGAGAGGTGGCTAGTTTAGCTCCATCACTTTTGACTCTTAAAAAAACTAAAACTTCCGATTTCAGCCAAATTGGTGACCTCTAAAGTTTATACAGCCGCCCCTTCCATAAGAACCCTAAACGCCCACGGGCATAACTTATAAACCTCGGCCCCAGGCTTTGGTGGTTTATATCAACCCAAAAAGCCTTGTTATATGATCTTTGGACTATTTTGAAAAAAAATGACTGCCTCAAAATTTTATTGGATGCAATTTGGGAATCACGACCTGTGGGAGGTAGCTGCTCTCTGATTAATTTGACTCTTAAAAAGGGCACTATAAATTCTTATTACCAATCCAATGAGACCCCTCCTAAGTATATACAACCACCCTTTCAACAAAAACCTTATATACCCTAAGGGTATAGCTCATAACCCTTACCCTGAGAGCTGTGGGGGCAGGGGCGTCTTCCTCAAAGGATAATTTTCAGATCCTTCAATTAAAATGAGCATAATTGCTGTCTTTTAATTTTAATTGGATGTATTTGGGAAAATCATGAGGGTGACGGGGGGGGGGGGCTGGCTGCTCTCAGATCACTTTTAGCTTCTGAAATGTCAACTATAACTTCCAATTTCAAATCAAATTAGCCCCATCGGATGTCTTTAAGACCATCCATTCCGTAAAAACCTTATATGCCCTCAAGGGCATGACTTGCAACCCTATCCCCAGGGTACTGGGGGGTTGTGTTAACCCTAAAGGCATTATTATATGTTCTTTGGACTATTTTGAGCAAAATTGCTCTCACACTTTCAATCAGATTCGATTGATGAGAAGAAGGGTAGTCAGGGGGGCAAGCTGTCCTTAATCACTTTTTAATCTTAAAAGGGAACTAGAACTTCCAATTCTCACCAAATGAGCTTCCTCTAAAGTTTCTATAGCCATCCGTTCTATAAAAACGCTAAATGTCCCCGGTGCATAGTTTAAAACCCTTGTCCCCAGGCTCTGGGGGTTTGTTTTATCCCTAAAAGCCTTATATGGTACTTTGATAGCTATATTATACTTAGATTATTTTAAATAAAATGGCAATCCCCAAATTTCTACTCGATACATTTTGGGAAAATACGATGTGTGTGTGTGTGTGTGCAGGAGGGATGAGGGGGTATCTGCCCTCCGATTACTTTGACTCTTAAAAAGGGCACTAAAGCTTAAGGTTACTAATCCAATGGGCCCCTCCAAAGTTTCTATAAAAACCTTATGTGCCCCCAGGACACAACTTACAAACCTTGCCCTGAGGGCTGTGTTACCTTCCTTAAAGACATCATTTCATACTTTTAAACAACGTTGAAAAAAATGACTATATAAAAACCTTGACTGGATATGTTGTGGACAATGATGGGTGTGGGAGGGGTTGGATGCCCTCAAATCACTTTTAACTATTAAAAAGGACACTAATCATCTGAATTTCCAATTGAATGAGCCCTTTTCGAAGTTTCTACGACAACTTATTCGATGCGAAGTGCTCTGGTCTGAAACAAATAAATAATGCATTGTGCCAACATTGTTCTTCCCTTAGCCAGCGCAATTCCATAATGGGACAACATTTCATGAACAGTTAATTTTATTTATCTTCAACTCCTCAGAGACACTAAGGCAACTATACTACTTAGGTCCTTTATGTTATTAAATTGTAGATTGTTCATGGGGAAATTTGAAATAGGTGCGAATTACAAAACATGTCCAATGCCCTATTTGTAACAAGAACTCATGCTGACGAGATAGACTAATATTTCTTAAAGGTTTATTGTTTATCTTTCAAAACATTAAATGAACAAAATTAATTTCAATAGACAAAGGCTTTCTGATGGAAGTAATAAGTCAAGTTAAAACATAAAACGAACTAAAATTATAGCTTTGTAGCTTCTGCAATATATACCTGCAAAACTGGTTCAAATATACAGAATCGTAATATCTCCCTAGATGTAGAGAATTACTGAAAACTGGAGTTATTTGAGGTTTTTGGGACTACAGACTTCTTTAGGACTTTTCTGATCCTAATCTGGTTCTATTGCGTCGATTTCTTATTCTCAGTAAAACACTAAACATTTCCCCGCAAATTAAGGGAATTTTTGTTTCGTTTTAAGGTTAAACTTTGCTCATCCCTTCTATCAGGAAAAAATATTTTTTTAATTTTTTTTAAATAACTCATATTTTAACATTATTATATTTTATATTAAAGCCATTACAAATAAATCATTTCAGGTTCACAGGTAATTTGTATTAGGTTAAATTTGAAGCAAGTACGTGCTAGGTTAAAATTTATCAGTTAGTTCGTATAGAATATTAAGCTAAATATTAAATAATATAAAACTTAATTTACGTATTAATTTACGTATGAAGTTAAAATTCCCATCTGGTACATATCCGAAGTAGATGGCATTAGTTGTTTGATACAAATACATAAACATTAATCATCCTCTTCGTTGAGGGGCTAGAAACTTAAGCAAATTAGTTTATCTTTTATTTGGTCAAAAGAATTGGTGAAACTATTTTCAAAGACAAATCAGGGAGTTTTAATTAAGAATTAGTTCAATAGCCCAGGTCATCTTAAGGGATGAGGGATTGTCAGTACTACTAACTGGTGTAGGTTTCTTTTAATTTAGCAGCTAACTAATGTACCTCCCTTTTACTTTTAGCAGCGTCAAACCTAGGTAGTATGATAATGAAAAGCGAAAACAATTTCGTATACCACAAGGATGCGATATAGAAATACTATACCCGTTTTTCTATTTATTCATATTTTAAAATTTGATTATAAAAAGCGACGGATATCTTTAGAGTGCCACAAAATGACATAGTCTCATGCTTGAATTTGTAAAGAGTAGCAATACTAATATGATTCTTGACAGGGGCGGATCCATTATTTTTTTTAGGAGGGGAGGGGGGCATTATAAATTACTTCGATAAACTTGCGAACAAAGAAACACCTGCAATTTAAAGGGAACCTCGACAATTAAGTGTCGTAGGTAGGTAGTGGAAATGGTTGGATATTTAATTTAAGATCTGGTGAGGGTTAAAGTATTAATAATTCTATTTAAATTAAAACGCTATAAAAAATTAATACAAAAACAGTAAGTCATAAGAACCACCCCACCATAAAAAAAAGCTGTTCACCATCTATAAAAATATATATATAATATTTAATATTTTCTGGATAATTTTTTGCCTTTGCACTTCTGACCGCTATAGCGAGTGAGTTAAGCTTTTTGTTGTCAAATAAAAGATTGGTCTTGAACTATCTTTTTGGGTCATGCACTCTTTATATACAATTTATATTTTAAACTGTATATTTTATTGTAAATTGTATACAATTACAATTACAATACATTTACAATTGTATACATTTAATTGTATGTATATTGTTTTGTTAATTGTAATTGTAAATTATATTTTAAATCTTATATTTTAAATTTATATTATATTTATTATCATTTTATATATAATTCACTCCTATACAATTTGTATAGGTCAAGCAATGTAGCATGTCGCTTAACTTTATGGCATCGCTTAATAACCATGATAGTATTGAAGAGAAGGAAATGTGGATACAGATATAACTTGTATATTCGTAGAATATATATTAAACATTATATACTAGTTCTTTTGGGGGTGTAACAAGAAAAACAGAACAAAGAGATAGAAATGCATAGATGAAATTTAGAACAAGGGTTTTAAGTATAGGCAATAAGGCATTAACTAACCACTGTTTATTTTAAAAATAGTGTTTTAACAGTGTCAACGAAATCTCAAAAATTTGCAAATCAAAATTTTACTTTTCATAACAACGTGTCTTTCCCCTTTTTAAAGTTCTATTTCTATTTTTCTAGTTCTAGTTCTATTTTTAAAGTATATTTAAGTAAAGTTACATATTTCACAATTTTATAAGGAAAGTTTATTTCTGAGTTTCCAAAACCACCATATCTACGGTCGATGTCTACACGGTCGATGTCTACCTCAATATTTTGGTGAATGTTTATAATGGCTAGTCCTGTCAGTTCAGAGCTCTTCGTTAGTATTTCCTCTTCTATTCATCCTAAAATATTCAAATAAAAACCAAAATGGTCAGAAAGTATTGACTCTAATAAAGATGCATGTAGATATGTGCTTCAAACTAAGTATATGAGTCAAAATACTCCTTAAAAAACAAATAATTATGTGTTTGTTATTTTTGTGTTTGATAGGTATATATTGGTGATTTAAATTCTCAGGGTTTCAAGCTGTGATAGATTTCTAATTAATTTATTTTAATCTTAACATTTTCACATCTATTCAATTCAAATTTTAAATCTCGGTATATATGTTGAGTACAAAAATAAAAATTTTACTCAGATTTAGTATTCAGAATGAAAATTGTCCAGTAAAAATTTTGGTTGATAAACAACTAATCGTGGAAATATGGTTAGATGGCATGCATCAAAATATGTATAGCAGTTTCGAAAATTTTATGGACAATTATATGCGACCCCTTTACAAAAACATAACTATATTTTGTGACTGGTTGGTATTGAGAATGTGAGAAATTCTGAAGTAACGCAGTAGTTACATTCTGTTTCCGTGGTTAACTCATGGTGTGTGAATTTCCACTTTTTATCAACATTTTATAAGTGAATGTTTGAAAAATAATCGATGCCAATCCACTGATTCAAACTGAGGTCTCAGAGACCCATTTATACCAGCTAGATAAAAAAAAAACAAAAAAAAATTATTTGCCTTCTTTTATAAACAATCTTTCGAAAATATATTCTTCGTAAATGATTACTTCGACCTTGAATATTTTGACTCATATACTTAGTTTTAAGTATATACTTTTACGAACCTTTATTAATCTTCTAAAGACTTTGGCCTTTATTTTAATGTTTTAGGTCGAACAGATGAGGTGAGTTGCCATATAATGCAGAGCTTTAATTAGATGAAACTTAATTTAATTTAATTAGGCAGTAAAGTGGCCACCATTTGCTCACCAAAATCCAAAACTTAAATTAATACTTTTTGCACTTCTCATACATTTACTTTCTTACATACAATCTCAAATCCATACAAATCCCTAAAAAATATACAAATCCCTAAAATATACAAATCCCTAAAAACAACAGTGTTGTATAAACCACCCTGCTTTGCAAAAAAAAGCAAACCTAAAAATCAAAACAGACAGCCAAAAAAAGTAATGCAATCAATTTATCGCCTCGGTGCCATAGCAAAACTTGAAAACAAATTTTTGACAGTAAAACAAAGTGAATATTTTACTTTTTAACCCCGTTGTGACAGCATAATCTTGAAATATCATTTTGACAACCTAAAGAAGTTATAAAAGTAAAACAGTTCAAAATAGGGATGAAACCTTTTTATTGACAGTGAACAGATATAAAATTTAACTGGATATTTCGAACACATACACACATATACACATATAAAAGACATGATTGATTTAGTTTTACTGCTAATGATGAACACTGTATATGTGTTCGAAATATCCAGTTAAATTTTATATCTGTTCACTGTCAACAAAAAGGTTTCATCCCTTTTTTGAACTGTTTTACTTTCGTCATGGAAAGGCAATGTGGTCTTCGAAGTTATCTAAAAAGAAGTTATAATTTTAAATTTCCCCTCTTTGTTGTTATGAAATGAAGATTTTCACCTCCCAGTTGGCTTTTGTGGCAATACGGACAGATTACCTTGATTAACCTAAATTTAATTAAATACTTTTTCGCGGTATGTGTCACTAGTGAAATCGAACAGAGACCACCCAAAGTAACTGAAACCTTGTTTCAAACCTGTTTGCAAAACGAAACAGTCTTAATAATTAAAACCTATTAAAACCAATTACGAAAAAAAAAACTTTTCGTCTTAGCCCAAACCAGAGCAAGCTGTCCCAGCCAAAAATCCCCCACTATGTCAGGATGGGGGGGGGTTACCCCCGTGCCCCCTGTTTCCGCCACTGATTCTTGAAAGATAAATGCATAGCATTAACTAGATGATCTGAAAGTTTTAATCCGTAACGAAACAAACAATTAAAAAGAACAAGTTCCAGGAGTCTAAAATATGTTGTCGTCTTCGTTCAAGAGTCTTCGGAAATGACGGACTGGTACACCTTATACCTCAAATATTCCAACGAAGTTATCTTAATAAATCAGTGATGAAAGGGGGGGGGGTAAACGAAGGTAAATGCCCCCTGAATCCCTAGAATTTCATTGCTGAGTAAAACAAGACTTTCCTCTGTATTTTTAAAATACAATCTGATTCGTTATGTTCTTACAATATGTCAATATGTTTATGTTTATGAACATATCAATATGAGATGTTTTTCTAGCTATATATCTAAAACAAAACTTTTTACAGCAGTAAACCACTAAAATAGATCCTTCAGCTCTCTTATCAATTTTCTATATGTCCCCTTATCGTCAAGTTAATTGGTATCCCTTATTCCCTGAATATTTAAACAGTTAATTTTAAAACCACAGGGGGAAAGTGCATGAGGATAAATTCTTGCTAAATATCCCTAGAATTGGAATAAGACCCGCACATTGGAATAAGATAAAATAACTTCCACCTTAAGATTAAGCCCCTCTGTCCGACTTTTGTCTCATACAGTATTATCCAATACATTTATTCTACAAGAACCAAATGTTTAAGATGTACCTTCGTTGTCAGAACATATGGGTTCCAATTCCTCGGTATCATATTCAAATTTACATGGTCTTGAATTGCTGGGTAAAGTAAGACAAGAAACATTTTCATGTTTTGGAGACAAAAACTCGTTGGAATAAGATTTGAATAAGGGGTAGGGCTCCTTACTGTCGACGGGTGAAACATCTTTATTTTCTAAAATAAAATTTCAATTAAACAGACATAGAAAGCATTTAGCAGTTTTGTTTACTAAACAAATCTAATGCTTTTTCTTTTAGTCATGTGTAAATATATACATACATCAAAAAAATTCATAGAAATAAATAAAATAAGAGATCCTGGAGAAGGGTTAAATAAGAATATATTTTCAATATGAATTTGCTTTACCACCAACCCACTCCCAAGGTCAAATATATATGACGAATTGTATATCTATATACTGTAGGGGGGGGGGGGGAGAAATTTCATGGCGACGACCGCAGTCTCCAAAGTCAGCAGTAAAACGCGAATACAACCTAATTAAGCCTCAACTGAAGGACTTGAATCAAGTAAAATATAGACAAAACTTTGATAAAATACTAATATCATAATAAAATAAATAAGACAACACAGGTATAGAAAAAACGAAGAATTTATAAGCAAAGAAGAGAATTTTAGTTAATTAATTTAAGTTGTTTAATTATAATGCAAAGTTCAGTATTTATAATAAAATTTTAGAATTCTTGTTCATGTTTTAGCTAGAAGTAAAATTTTATTATTATCATAGAAAAGAAAGCGTTCCAACTAATATGGTAAGGCTAACATGTTCCTACTCTAAAGAATCTAATGAAATTATGAAAGAGTTGGGGAGTTACTAGGATATAAAATTGGTAAAACATTCTATAAGCGTAAAACAAGTATCAGCAAATACTTGAATTTTTCTTCATACTTTAGCTAGAAGTGAAATTTCATTATTGTTGAAGAAAAGAAAGCGTTCCAATTAATATGGTAAGGTTAACATGTTCCTACTCTAAAGAATCCAATGAAATTATAAAAGAGTTGGGGAGTTACTAGGATTTAAAATAGGTAAAACATTCAGTATAAGCTAATACTTGAACTCTTCTTCATACTTTAGCTAGAAGTGAAATTTCATAATTGTTGAAGAAAAGAAAGCGTTCCAACTAATATGGTAAGGCTAACATGTTCCTATTCGAAATAATCTAATAAAATAACGGAAGAATTAGGGAGTTTTACCCCTTCACTAGGATTAGCAAGGGACATATTAGACTTACATTCTATAAGCGTAAAACAAATATCAGGAAATACTTGAATTTGCAAATACACTCAAGGAAAAACTGGAATTAAGAAAAAAAAATCGCCAATTTTCGCTGATGCCATTTCCAAAAGCACTTCTCTATATTTTACATTCACCCCCTGCCTAATGGTTAAATATATAGCCATAATCATATACTCTCCATTAAAGATACCTTGATGCCGTTAATGTGGACGCCTTTTTACAGTAGCTTGATACCGTGAATACTGCCTGTGTGCAGTTAAGTTAATTTAAAGAAAACAGTCAACTCAACTCAACTCAACTTTTTCTTTATTCAATTCAAAAAATACACAAACAATATTATGCCCCAACAGAGAGCAGAGCTCGTAAGGCTGGGACAGTGCAAAAACATAAAAAAAAACATCAACATCTCATCGTAATAATGATTTCAAAGTATAATACGGTTGAAGACACACAAAATAGAAAAAAAACTCATAAAAGATAAGTAAATATATAAATATCGGGCAGGAAGGGCGTGGGAGGCCGTCCCAGACCTCTCCATTAAAGATACCTTGATGCCGTTAATGTTGATGCCTTTTTACAGTAGCTTGATACCGGAATACTGCCTGTATGCAGTTAAGTTAATTTGAAGAAAACAGTCACACATGTGAAATATATGATTTGGGTTAGATAGTTGACTATTAGAGGAAGGGAGGGGAATAAAGTCAAATTCTTTTAGGATGGGTTTTATTAGTTTTATTGCTTTTCATTCTGAAAAACCAAACCACAAAAAATATCCATCTTTTTTCATTTTCAATGTGACTCCTTTCTTCAAATTAATTGGAATCCCTCATAGCCGAACTATCCAGACAGTTTCTTTGCGCGAGGGGGGGGGGGGTATATGGGGGTAAATTCCCCAGAATACTCCTATATTTTTAGACCTTAGTAGAATTTTTGATTCTTGTACGATATATCCTCCAGGGTTCTTGAGGGTATGATATACCCCAAGAAGTGAAGTTAGGTTAATCCTAATAAGATGTACCTAAGTATGATAAAAATATAACATTTTAGAAACAAGTTTGGGCAATATATTTGCACAATAGGAGGTGAGATAAGGTACAGCCCGTCTGCATGCAAAATATGTTAGCTGCAACTATTCTGCATATTATATTATGAAGTAAGAATGGTTTTTTGACATCCCACTATCCAAATACTTTACCCCCACCCCCAAATGTGCAAATATACAAATCAAACTATGTATTTTCCATCTATTCTGTCACTTCTCTTTGTCTTTTGTCACGCTAAGGTGAAAGAAACTAGCGAAAGAATCCGGTTTACAGTGCATGAACAACTTGAGCAGTTGTTCATGAGCAGTATGAGCAGTATTCATGAGCAGTATTGTTCTTGAGCAGTATATCATAAAAATACCAAACTTTCTTCTTTGTTTTCAAAACCCGATGGGACTCGTTGTTCTTTTAGCTGCAAGCTATATGTTTAAAAAAAATCGATCTATAGCTTTTGATTCCAACAGCACAATATGAATTCTGTATTTTTGTTTGAATCTACTGTTTTAGTAAATTAATGTTAAACAAAAAATTTCTGGTAGACACTTCAAATAATAGATGGATATACCAAATATCAATTCATTTAGGGATAATTGTAATAAGCACAAAGAAATCTATAGTTTAGGGCTTATTATCAAGTTTTTTGGAAGACAATATTCACCCACTCACGTTCAACAGATAATTTTTAAACGCTCATTTAAGACCACAATTGTTTGGCAAAGACCTGCATATTGGAACGAGATAAAACAGGCTCCACCTTAAGATTAAGTCCCTTGGTTCTAATTTTACCTCATAGAATATTATACGATATATTTAATTCTGCAGAAACCAAATGCTTAAGATGTACCTTCATTGTCAGAAACTGGGGGTCCCAATTCCTGGGTATCATATTCAACTTTACATGGTCCTGAAATGCTGGATAAACCATTCAAAGGCTTCTCATCGTCACCCAGTAAAGCATCTTCAACCTCTAAAAAAAAAAAATAACAAGGCTTACTAAACAAATATAACTTCTTTTTGTTTTAGTTATGTTGAAAATAAAAATGTAGAGACATTACACATATATTGATATACAATATTTAACTAAATTTAAATGTATCTGCAGGTTTTTTCATATGAAACAAAACAAAACAGGAGACATCAAACAAAATATATGGAAATTCATTGAAATCTTGAAGGATAAGAGTATATTAAGGATAACATATTGAATAAAAAAATGAATATTTTATAACTAAATAGAGCTAAAAATTCATACATATCTGCAGATTTTTTCACATGAAACAAAACAAAACATTAACAAAATTTAAGGAAACTCATTGAAATAGAAGGATAAGGGTATATTAAAGATAACACATTAAATAAGAACAGAAGAATATTGGATAATACTATACAGCTAAAAAATAAACGTTTTATAGATCTATGGACACAGAAACAATATTTTTTGCCACAATGAAGAGTACTCAAAATACCAATGAATTGGAGTTTTTTGGCATTAAGTGGATTAGTTTCCAAAACATGAAATACAAAATAGGGACTTTTGAAATTAAGCAACTGAAATTAACTAACCTTATCTCTCTCTTACATGTCTTATAGCTTGATATTATCATCTATATTCAACATTAGTTATACTGTGTAAATAGAAATTCTTGCCGCCCCCTGATTATCGCCACTTCGGTGATATTATTTTGTTCACACGTTCGTTACGTGCAAACGGAAAAGATTGACAGAAAATACCGTTACCAGATGATTAACTACCTCACCAAACTTACATATTATGGCTAATAAATTGAGTTTAAGTGTGATTTGCGTCAGAAAATAGCTCCTTTTATCATCCCTCAACTCTAATGGCTAGATCCAAGTGTATACACATGTATATTTTTTTTTTGTAACAGAAAATATAACTGTATAACTTACCTTTTTTGATAACAGAAACTGCAGTAACTATGTTGAGTTCAGCTATATTTGGAATTTGAGGTAAGTCCATAAAATATCTTGGAGTGGAATTCATGCAAATTACGAAGAGTATAATAGTATCATATAAATTTGGATATGGGACTCAGATTTTAGTCACTTGAGTAGAAGCACAAGTCCCTGAAAAATACAAAAGCTATAATGACTAATATACTTTTAGCCACTGCAAAGCCGATTTTATTTAAATATGTTGAAAGCATATATTCAAGTCCTTCAATAGTCAAAAGCACTAGAAATCTCAATAGTTCTTTTTTTGTCAGAGCAGGGAACCAAAATTCAAAAAATTCTCAAGATATTGCTGAAATACCTCCTTAAAACTTATCTAGAATTTCACCTTTATACCCCTGGGCATAAATGTAAAAGTAGTCAAGGCAAAAGTATTGGAACTCAACTTAATACAATTACCCATTGCTATGACATTGTCAATATGCACTTTTAATAACCTGTATATTCATATACTTCTTGAAATTTCCCTCTTAATGTTCTTAGCCTTACAAATAGATGCAATAGAAGAAGTATTTGGAACAATAGTAACAGTAGCAGTAAAACTAGTAAATGTAGCTACGGTAGTAGCATTAGTAGTAGCGTGCACATACTGCCTTTAGATCATTTGCTCTTCCCCTGTAAACATTCTGTGAGAATTCCAACTTAATACACAAACCAATGCTTAAGAAATGCTTTTTTGACAATCTAAATACACCTAGTGTGTTTTGTGAGTTCGATTTTCTTATCAATATTCTCTCAAATTTTCAAACAGGGAATGGTAAGGAATTGTAAGTAAGGAGCAACCCGGCTCAATAGTAACTGAAACTCTAAAAAATGGAATATACAAATAAATACATCAGAGAATTGGATTTTTATGTTGATTTTAAATATATAAGTTTCCCAAAGTTTAGTCTTACTGATCAAATCTACGAGCCTGCAAAAAATTGCCTTATTTTCAAAGAAAAGGGGAAACATCCCTCAAAATTCATATAATCTTAATAAAAATCACACATCATCAGATTCAACGCATCAGTGAACCCTACTGTAGAGGTTTCAAGCTCCTCTGCAAAAATGTGGAATTTTCTATTTTTTTCCAAAAGAAAGATCAAGGATGCCTGTTTATTTGTTTTTGCCCAGGGGTGATCGTATCGACCCATTGGTCCTAGAAAAGCACAAGAGGGCTCATTCTAACGGAAATTAATATTACTAGCGCGCTTCTTAAATGACCGAAAATTGGAGAGCAACTAAGCCTTTTACCCCGCTCATTCTCCCCCCCCCCTCAAATTCACCGGATCAAAATTTTGAGATAGCCGTTTTGTTCAGTATAGTCGAAATATTTATGTTTTTGAGAACGACTTAATCCCCCACAGTCCCCGAGGAAGGCTGCAAATTAGAAATTTTCCCATTGTTAACATATAGCATTGGTTACTGGGAAGTATACAGACATTTTCAGTGGGGATTTTTTCTGATAGGGGGTCGGGGGGAGAGGGTTGTATGGAGGGATCTTTCCATGGAGGAATTTATCATGGGGGAAGAGAATTTCTATAAAGGGGGGGGTGAATTTACCATTATTGTTCGAAAAACAATGAAAAGTTTTTCAACTGAAAGTAAGGAGCAACATTAAAGCTTAAAATGAACAGAAATTATTATGTACATGAGGGGGTTCGTACCCTCCTTAATCCTTCGCTCTTTACGTTAAAGTATTTTTAGTAATTTCAAAAAAGCTATTTATTCTAATCAAACGCTCTTTGGGATTCAGTGGTCATTCTTAAAGAATTAGAACAAAATTTGAACTTTAACGTAAAAAACGGAGTATTGAAGAGGGGGTGAGCCCCCTCATAGACGTAATAAAATATACGAACACAGGAGCTCGTTACGTAGGTTAATTCGTTATATAATATTTATTACTAATAAAATAGTTTGTAAAGAAAATTAAAAGTTCTAGTGGGCTTTTTAAGTAACAAAAATATGGAGGGCAACAAGAACCCCTCCCCCACCCCTTTTATCTCCGAATCGTCCGATCAAAATTTTGAGAAAGCCATTCAGCCAAAAAAAAGGTAAAATTAATATCACAATTTCGTTTTAATTATTCATACACGGTGATCCAAAATCAAAACCTGCATTTATTCAAAAACTTTCAGAAATTGAATTTTAAAAACAATTTTATTTAGCTGAAAGTAAGGAGCGACACTAAAACTTAAAACAAACAGAGATTATTACGTATATGAAAGGGGCTGTCCCCTCCTCAACGCTCTGCTCTTTACCCCAAAGTTAGACTCTTTCTTACAACTCTACTTTTTAAAACAAGTAAAAACTTTAGCATAAAGAGCAGAGAGTTGAGGAGGGGACAGCCCCTTTCATATACGGAGTAATTTCTGTTTGTTTTAAGTTTTAATGTCACTCCTTACTTTCAGTGATTTTTTTTTTATCTTCATAGACTTAGCCTTCAGAGTACTAGTATCACCGTAGTTGTGGTGGTAATAGGAGAGTGTTAACGACAGTTAACACTCTCCTGGTGGTAATAGCTGCAGTGTTAGTGTTGTATTAGTGGTAACGATAGTAGTAGCACTAGAGCAGCTAGGTCTAAGATACTGAAACTATGGATCTATAGATGAAGCTTGGTCATTAAATTAAAATAGCTTGAAAATCCAGGAGTTTGAGAACAATGGGCATAGACGCACCCTTAAAATTAAGTGGAGTGACAAGATTACAATTGCTTTCATCCGTGGAAAAAATGAAAAAACCACTCATGACCAAAAAAAGTAGTCAATGGGTAATGTTGGGTTATATGGGATGCATGGGCAAAGGTCACCTCCCTTACGGTGTGCGGTACTGGGTCTCCTTCAGAATCAGAAGGCATGGAAGGCAAAAATTGACCACATTATGATGTATGGAGAAGGGTACTGCACTGTTCATACCGTCAATGGAAGGTATTTGGCCTGCAACACTCGAGAGGTTATCTTGAAAAATTACTGTTTTCACCTTATGTGCCAGCTGGCCAGGAAGACTAATCTAAGGAAGTAAAGTTGCCAAGGGAACTTGAATTGCCAGGAAACACTTTGGTTAGGTAGAGGTCAGGAATATGTTTTTTTTTTTTGAAAAAGTTGATTTATGAGTCTACTGCTCGGTAGGGGCCTTTCCCAAGCCATTCAGCGTGTCCCCAGATGGCGCTAGGGGAATACCCTACAGACATGTAGGATAACTCTATAGGAGACATGGACCAAGGGGGACCTTGTCCTTGAAGGTCCATAAAAAAAACAAACTGGGACACCCTCACCTGGGGCCATATATACAGGTGGAGGAGGAAGAAGGTACCCTTAAATGTACGCTCAACAGGGCTCACCAGCGTCTGCAAACGTCCCGTGAATTACAAACCTTCTCCTAGTAATGGGTTAAATTGCATAGATATGCAGAACATCATCATGGAAGGATCCTCTATAGAAGGACAACTGGAGTAAGGTGTAAGATTAAGATCTAGATAGATGGACAACAGCCTCTACAAAGGGCTGTCTCGACCCTTTCGGGGTACCTGCAAGACTGGGAACCTTCAGTCAACTCTATCCCCACTTGAGAAGTGGCACTCCACAAGGAAATTATAGCCTAATAAACGACATAGCAGTCGCACGGGGCTCTAATTAACGGATAAGTCTTCAGAGCTTAGTCTGTTTTTGTGGTCGTTTTGGGCTGAAAAACCTCTCCCTAGCTGATTTATCTTCAGTGGCTTACCTCCCCGTAATATCATAATACCTGTAGGCATGAATATATAATGAGCTGGAGGTAATAAGCTTGAGACCGTCTGTGCAGGATTTTGACCCTTTTTGATAGAAGAGTACCGCCAAGTGCTGAAAACTTCATAATCCATAATTAACAAATGAACTAACATCATTTATATATAATCCTAATTTGGTCTTAACCCAGAATTTGCCTCTCACTCCATCAAACTATCTGTCTTGGCTTTGTCAACAACTAACCATGGCTTGCTGCCCACAACTACTTGATTTTGAATTCAAAATCAACAGACTCAGTCGAGGCCTTCCCCCTTAACCCCATTAATATATATATATATATATATATATATATATATATATATATATATATATATATATATATATATATATATATATATATATATATATATATATATATATATATATATATATATATATATATATATATATATATATATATATAAATATATATATATATATATATATATATATAATATATATATATATATATATATATATATATATATATATATATATATATATATATATATATATATATATATATATATATATATATATATATATATATATTAGAGGAAAATTTTATCCAGTTTCATGTAGAATATGGATATTTATGATATATATATATATATATTAATTTTTTTAGATGTTTCCACTTTCATAGCTTTAATAAATCATATATTATTAGTAGTTTAACCAACAAACATCAGCATATTTATATTAAACTGACAATACACATTTATCTGTATTGTTTTCAGTGCAGTGCAAATTATGTTCCAGCTTTGGAAAGGCATAGAGGTTTTAAGCCCTACTCATGTTACTTTCTGCTCATTTTGAATTTGACTTTGTTATTTATTGTGATTTCTTATCTTTTTGGGTTTTAATTAATTTATCAATGCTGATTTGTGATACTTTTATGTGGAAAAAGATTTTTTTGAAATTTACTTCTGTTTGTTTTATATTTACACAGTCTTCTTCAGGAAGAAAAATTGGAAAGGCTGATTGCCCTCCAATCACTTTTGACTCTTAAAAAGGGCACTAGAACTTTTAATAGTAGCGCTTTTGTACTGCTTTTGTTTGATGATTATCGTCTCTCTGGGCTTAGAAAAGGTAATGCCCCTTCATCTAGAATTTCATCAATTTAATGAACAGCATAGTTTATCCCTTTGGTAATCTTGTGCTCATGATAATATCTCAGCACTAGGACAGTGCTGAGTCCAAAGATTATATACCAAATTCAACTTCCAACCTCCCCTTGTCTCTTCCTTAGAAATAATTGTGTATTTATCTGGAGATTATTTCAAACAACTGGGGGAACACAGGGCCATTAAAATAGAATAAGTATTTCTTAAAGTCACTGTATTCAGTAACAACATATTCAGTAGCAATTGGATGACAAGCAGGCCACACTTTAGAGAATTGTAGAAGGATTTGGAACTTCAGATTTCCAATTGACTGATCCCCATCCGAAATTTATTTGACCTTAAACATGAAGTGCCTATGGGAAAAAAATAACGAACAAATATTAATATTTTAAACCCTTATGGGTCTTTACTATAGGCAATGCAATATAATTACATCTGACTTAAATATGAGGGTAGAAATTTCCATGTCCCTTCTAACAAAGATATGAAATTATCCGGGGGGGAATAGGTGATTTCTACAGGGGAGCGGGAATTCTCATTCGGGGATATTCTCCAGAGGGAAGAGTAATCATAAGCTCCGTGTTCATTAGCATGAACACAAGATAAAAATTAAAATAAAAATGAATACATTGAATCTGCTTTGGCCCTCCACATTGTAAAACTACAGATTATTTAGTTATTTTTGATGATGCAAAATAAAATGTTTGAAGCAAATAGTTTCCACAATTCCTTTGGGAAGGCAATTGAAATTTTTAAAAAATCCTTAAATAGAGACCTTGCTTTAAATAAAGATACTGTAGATATTCATATAAACCCAATTTACAATATCTTAAAATTAAAGGATTCAAATGACATATTTTCTTCAGTTTAAATGAAGATTTAAAAAATTTAAAAACTTTCAGAAGAACTTTCACTACACCATAGTGCAATTATTCGTTCTTCATCTTAGGCTATCCTTACCCACCCAAATAAACTTTGGTCTTCATTGTTTAAAGAAAGATCTCATGTAACAATGACCTCAATATCTCGAGATAATTGGGTTCAGCATTGTAGAAATGAATTTTTGGCTCCTGATATCAGGCTACAAAAAGTTTTGGTGTGAAACTGGATGATTTCTTCTCATGTAAGCAAGAAGAAAACAGTCTGGGTGTTATAATTTTGAGGTGTTCTATCCATACTGCTATTAGAAAACTAAAAAAAAGAAATCGCCTGGTTGTGATAGTATATCAAATCAGCACTTGCAGTTTTGTAGCAAGTTGTTCCTTGAACACCTTGCCCTGCTTTTTCAAATGATTTTTAACCTGGGTATAGTGCCTGATCCTTTTTCAATAGGAACATTAACACCTGTGCCTAAAAAAGGAAAGCCTCTTAGCCAGTGCTCGTCATTCTGACCTATAACTGTGGCTACAGTTTTTTGTAAGTTATTTGAGGCACTTATTGTTGATGAACTGTGGTCAAAATGCACAGTTCCAGACCATCAATTTGGTATTCAGCCTAGTCTAGGTTGTGGCCATGCTCTTTCTGCTCTTGTTTCAGCCTTGATAGATGCTGAGAAAAGTGGTGAGAGCATAGCTCTCTTCCTGCACATGATGTCAGAAGGGCCTTTGATTCACTAATTCATGAGCAGATTATTTTAGATATGGGCCTAGCAGGTGTTGACCCAAGCATGTTAAACCCTTTATACGATATGTATCAAAATTTAAAAGATAGGCTTAAGCTACCAACAACACTAAACCTGACAAATAACCTGGTGCTTGCCATTAAAAAAGGTGTAAGGCAGGGTGCATTGACATCACCTAATGCATTTAATAACAGCATCGTTAAACTGCAATCTAAGTCAATTATGACATACGTTCTGAGAGGGATTGATCTATCATTAATAAGCTATGCAGATGATGTACTTAATCTGAGCTGCCTCCTTTCTGGTTTAGAGGAGAATTTTATCCAGTTTCAAGTAGAATAAGGAAAAATAGGCCTTCAGTTTAATGAAAAGAAATCAGATGTGTTGTTGTTTAATGCTAAGCAAGGGTCTGCTGTTGATGTTAGGCTGGATGGTGCTACTGTTTGAATTGCCAAACACATAGTTTATTTGGGGATCCCTATTGGTTGGTCTATGCTTGAAATGCATCATCTTTTGCAGAGTCATCTGCAGAAATGGATCTCTTTAGCGTATAGCCGTGTTGTAGTTTATAAGCGTCAGTTTGATTGGCGGATTTTGGCCCATCTGTATAATGCAATGGCACTACCCCATTATCTGTATTTAAGTTTCTTTTGGAAGATATTCAAAAAGGAAGATAAGAATGAATTCTGGTCTACATGTTATTAATATGCAAAGTACCTCTTACAACTTCCGCATGGACAAGTAACCATATTGTGACAAGTCGGTATAGGATTATCAACCCTAATGAAGCAATAATAGCACAGATCTCCAGATATAACCCTAATATTGTTACTCATCCTTGGGCAATTATATTGAGGCAATAGGTTTTGTTTTTTGTAGTTAGATATCCATTTGTTCTTTATTTTTCCTGTGTTTGTGTATTCTTTTGTAGTGTGTTTTTTTGCTTTTTTATCTTATACTCCATCTGTTTCTTTTGATGGGAAATAAATATTTACATATATACATACATAGCTTTCTAATTAGTTGTGTTATATCAACTCTGTCAAATGAGTCCATATCTAAAAGCATTGCATAAAGTGGATTTTTGTTTTTAAAGCTGATTTATCAAACGTCCCAGCTAAGTTGATCAACTTTGATGTGATCCAACAATGGGGTTAAAATTCTTTGTTTTACAACTGTCTCAATTAGTTCAGCAACACAAGAGGTAAGTGATATGGGGTGATACAATAGCCTATATGCATGTGAATCACACTAATGCCAGCTTGCAGTTGATTATTATGCTTTTTGTTATAGGTGCCTGGGGCCAATTAACTAATCATCTAGTAGAATTCTACATGGTGTCAAAAGATGGACACAAAAGCACCAAGCATCAATTGGGATTTAGCCTCCCTTGGTGATGAATGGAAATGCTTTGAACAACATGTTGAACTCATGTTTCTGGGACCCCTGTCAGGGAAGACACAGGAGAGCAAATGCACTTACCTCCTAATCTGGGCTGGAGAAAAAGGGCGCCATATATTCAACACTTTTACCCCCACTGAAGCAGAAACAACAACAGAAAAAGTTACCTGCAGAAGTTCCGTGAATAGGCTGCACCAATCACAGTGCATTTCCTTGAAATGTAGCCAGTATGAAGAAGAAAGCATGGATAAGTATATCACAGAACTAAAACTACTGGTGAAAGCTTGCAACTATGCAAGTGCTGATGAGTTGGTCCAAGACAAAATAGTAAGTGGCATCAGGGACCCAAAATGACAGAAATACTTCTTCTAGAGGGTGATGCTCTAGCACTTGCATCAGCTGTTGAAAAGTGTGAGTCCTGCCAAACAACCCAGAAACAGCTAAGAACATATGAAGAGCAAGAACCCCACCAAATAAAGATGGAAATAGATGCTATTCACAAATACAAACATCCATTCCAAAAGTTAAAAGGTATCAGCAACACCCAGGAAACCTAAGGAGTGCTATGTTTGTGGAGGAATGTACTCACCCAGCCACATTTGTCTTGTAAGAAGCAAAACCTGCTCAGTGTAAAAAGCTAAACCACTTTTCACACATGTGTAAGAGCAGCAAATCTGTTAATGCAGTAGCAGAGTTCAAGGATAACCCAACCAACAACAGTGAAAAAGATGACAATATCTTTTTATATACCATAGAAAACAAAATCTGTATTGAAAAGGACAAACTTCTCACCACAATAGAGGTAAATCACTCATTGCCTGTAAAATACAAGGTAGACACAGGAGCAAAAGCTAATATCTTACCTGCCAAATATTCTGACACCTTGCCACATCATCCACCACTAACTCAAAGTATCCAGAGACTCGCTAGTTACTGTGGATCAAAAATCCCTGTCAGAGGTGTGTGCCAGCTTAAGTTTAAGCACCACTCAAACAAAGCTGAAACCTTACCCTCTTTCATTGTAGAAACTGACTAGATGCCAATTCTTGGTTTCAGGTCAAGTACAGACTTGAACATAATCAAACTAGTTCTGAAAGCCAGTAAGGCTGGTGAAATTCCATGCAATTAACAGAACAGAAGTGAAAAAAATAATCAACAGCTAAAACAACATCTTTCAAGGAATAGGAAAGCTTGATGGAGAATGGCATTTATACCTAAAGGATGGCATCACCCCTACTGCATACCCAACAAGAAGAATCCCATCATCACTCCAAGACAAATTGGAAGCTGAACTAAATTGCATAGAAGTTGAGCGAATAATTGAAAAGATCTCCAGACCTAATGATTTCAATGGTAGAAGTAGAAAAAGAGAATGGCAGTTTACAAATATGCATATACCTTGTCAATCCACCATTCACTTGAGACTATCCTTTGGAATCTCCTTAAAAAAGCCCCTGCTAGAACACAATAAATGATGCTGCAAATTCTACTGTATGATCTTGAGTTTATGTACAGACCAGGGACACAAATTGCAGTTGCTGACACACTATCAAGACTAAACCTCCCTGACAATGAAGCTCCATAGACAAACTGGAGTATATGTCCACCAAGTTACACAAATTCTTCCTGTAAGCAACAAGACTTGAGGAAATAAGACTATACAAAAAAAGATGAACAATTGGCTCTTCTTAAGGAAGTCATCCAAAGTGGATGGCCTAACACTAGAAAGCAATGTACTACTGATCTTCTGACATACTTGAATTTTCAGCATGAACTGTCATATCAGTATGGCATCATTTTTAAGGGTGAAAGGATAGTTATCCCCTTGAAATTGCAATAAAGAATTCTAAAGCAGCTCTATGTCTCTCACCTTGGCACAGAAAAAATGAAACAACATGCCAGGATGCTCATCTACTGGCCAAAGATGAACATCAACATTGAACCTCATATCACAAACTGCCCCACTTGCCAAAAATTCAGCCACAATAACCAGAAAGAGCCTCTCATCAACTCCCAGATACCCCTCTTGAGCACTACAGGTCTGGAAGACCTTAAAGCTCTCAGATGGATTAGGATGAATAAGGTAAGATGAAGTGCATAAATTTGAATTTGCAATAGAAGTAATTATTATATTCATAAGGAGCATAAAAAAGGCATTGAGTGGCATGTTCACTTTATTGGTAAGTCAATAATATGGACTGTCATATATTTACCAAACAATAGTCAAATAATTACTATAAAACTCACAAAAAATGAAATAAATACAAGTAGAGGAAATGTAAAATAAAAACTCTTTTACTTGCTGACTAATAGTTAGTTTTGTGCTGTTACTCATCTTCTGATTCATTAGCTTTTGGCCAGGAATACAGTACATGTATGGGAGAATATTATCCTATACTTTCTTTTGTTTTCCTGCAGATTGCTCTAGGTGCCCATTTAGAGTTTGATTGTCTCTACTGAACTTACATAGTCAAGCCATTAAGCCCTGTTCCAAACAAAATAACCAGCAACATTAAGACTCAAACCCCCCTTTTTCACAATTTCAAGTCTAGTGTACAAACCACTTGTCAAAATCTTGGGGGGGGGGCAAATTTGGAGCCAATTTTCCCAAATCAAGTGAAAATGACAGTGAAGAATGAATCAAACAGTTTGTGGTAACAAACTGTAGTAAGGAGCGGCCTGGCTCAATAGTAAATGAAACTCTAAAAAACGGAATTTCAATGCTAAAAGATATATCAAAGGAATCGGATTTTTATGCTGATTTTAAATATATAAGTTTCATCAAATTTATTCTTTGTCATCAAAAGTTAAAAGTCTGAGAAAATTTGCCTTATTTTGGAAAATAGGGAGTAACACCCCCTAAAAGTCATAGGATCTTAACGAAAATCACACCATCACATTCAGCATATCAGAGAACCCTGTAGAAAAAATTTCAAGGTCCAATCTACAAAAATGTGGAATTTCGTATTTTTTGCCAAAAGACAAATCATGGGTGCGTGTTTATTTGTTTTTTTTTCCCCATGGGTCATTGTATCAACCAAGTGGTCCTAGAGTGCTGCAAGAGGGCTCATTCTAACGGAAATGAAAAATTCTAGTGCCCTTTTTAAGGGATCGAAAAAATTGGAGGGCACCTAGGCCCCCTCCCACACTCATTTTTTTCCCAAAGTCAATTGATCAAGATTTTGAGATAGCCATTTTGTTCAGCATAGTCGAAAACCATAATAACTATGTCTTTGGGGATGACTTACCCCCCACAGTCCCTGGGGGAGGGGCTGCAAGTTACAAACTTTGACCAATGTTTAAATACAGTAATGATAACTGGGAAGTGTACCAACATTATCAGGGGATTTTTTTGGTTTGGGTGTGGGGTTCAGGGGAGGGGGCTGTATGGGAGGATCTTTCCTTGGAGGAATATTTCATGGAGGAAGAGAAATTCAATGAAAAGGGCACAGGATTTTTTAGCATTACTATTAAAAAAAAAACAATGAAAATATAACATGAAAAAGTTTTTTCAATTGAAAGTAAGGAGAAGCATTAAAACTTAAAACAAACAGAGATTATTACTCATATGAGGGGTTCTAAAAATACTTTAGCATAAAGAGCAAGGTATTTAGGAGGAGTTAAATACTTTGCTCTTTATGCTAAAAAATTTTTAAGTAATTTCAACTATTTATTCTATGGCCTTTCTGATTCAGGGGTCATTCTTAAAGAATTGGGACAAAACAAGATTTAGTATGAAGAGCAAGGTATTAACAAGGGGACTAACCCCCTCATATATATAATCAAAAATATAAGAATATAAAAGTTTGTTATGTAAGTTAATTCTTAAGTTGCATATATTTTTTACTAATAAAAACGTTTGTTAAAAATTAAAAGATCTAGTTGCCTTTTTAAGTAACCAAAAAATTGGAGGGCAACTAGGCCTCCTTCCCCACCCCTTATTTCTCAAAATTGTCTGATCAAAACTAAGAGAAAGCCATTTTGCCAAAAAAAGAATTAATATGCAAATTTCATTTTAATAATTTATGTACAGAGAGCCAAAATCAGAATGCATTAATTCAAAAACTTTCAGAAATTAAATATAAAAAACATGTTTTCTGAAATGAAAGTAAGGAGCAACATTAAAACTTAAAACAAACAGAAATTACTCCAAATATGAAAGGGACTTTTCCTCCTCAACTCCCCGCTCCATGTACTAAAGTTTGATTCTTTCTTGCAACTCTACTTTTTAAAACAATAAAAACTTTAGCACAAGGAGCAGGGTGTCAAGGAGGAAAAGCCCCTTTCATATATGGAGTAATTTCTGTTCGTTTTAAGTTTTAATGTTGCTCCTTACTTTCATTTCAGAAAACTTGTTTTTTTAATATTTAATCATATATAGGCATAGCCTATTACTATAGAAAATTGACCTGTTTCTCTTGATAGCCTAATTAAATCATACACAATTATCCTAAGTTTGGCAAGATTTTTTTCACAAACCAAATTTTAGCTAGGGTAAACTTGGGTCTGGAGGGAGCAGCTGCCCCCTCCCCTTTCCCCATAGCAAATTATGCCCCTGCTAGGAACCCTCAGACAACACTAAATTAAGCAAGCAAAATAAATCAATATCAGGAACTGCAACAAGCGTCAGAGGATAAAATTAGGTTGAATAACAGTCTCAACAAGTTGAAATTTGATAGTTGAAGTAGGTCTAAGCAAGATTAGAGGACACAGCAGCAAGCACTATATCAGTCAAAGCAAACCAAAAGACAAACAATGTACCGCAAAACAAGTTTTTAGGCGTTAAGAACAACAATGGGTTGAACCCTTTTTGATTTGATCAACAAACCGTGTCAAAGAGCTATGCCAACTAGCAATATTCCTTGGATTTTTGATTTAAATTCTTCGTTTCTTCTTTTTACTTAAGCTTTGAAATGTTAACCAGAACGCCATCTATTTTTTTTTAGTATCTGTCCGTTATAGTAAGCGGATTTTTTTTCAAGCTTCCTTAATCTGTTCCTTAAAAAAAATTCTGATGCCTAAAAAACTTTTACTACTTTTACCAACTTCACTGCTCCCACCATCTTTACTGATAATACTACCAAGGCAAGTGAAGTTGCCCACCTGATCCACGTGCAACATTTCCAAATCATCTGGGATGGGTAAAGTATTGCAGCAATGCAAACTTATTGTTTGGGAAGAGTGTACAATGGCGCACAAAAATCGCTCAAGGCTCTCGAGCGATCATTGCAAGATTTGCGAGGACATTCTAAACCCTTTTGCAGCACATTAATATTGCTTGCGGGAGATTTCAGGCAAAAAATTACCTATTATTCCTAGATCGACACCTGCGGATGAAATAAATGCTTGCCTGAAAAATTCTTAATTATGGGCACACGTAAATACATTAAAATTAACTTTAAATATGCGTGTCTAATTGCAAAACAATCACTCCGGTGAAACATTTTAAGATCAGTTGCTGACAATTGGAAACGGAATGTTCCCAGTTGACTCAATTTCAGGACGTATACAACTGCCTCCTGAATTCTGTAATTTAGTGACGTCAAAAAATGATTTGGTTGAAAAGGTATTCCCGAATATTCTAACCAATTATAAAAATCATAAATTGCTAAGTGAACGAGCGATTCTGGCACCCAAGAACAAAGACGTCCAGCAATCTTGACAGGGCATTCTGAGGGTGAGGCTGTTCTTATCCCTCGCATTCCCATGATTCCAACGGTCTTTTCCATTTAAAAGATTGCAATTCCCAATTCGATTAGCAACTAAAAAAAAGAAAAAACTGAAAAAAAAATAAAAGAGGAAAAAAGAGAAAATAAGAAAAAACACAGCTCAATGGCAATCATTAAAAAAAAAAACTGAAAAAACATGTTGGTATAGATTGTATTATTGAATACTTGATTAATATAGAGTGGTAGAGAAAATGGAAAAGAACTATCTATATTCACAGATGGGACACAGGGACACAACTACAATGGCGCGTAACTAATACGGCGCGTAACGACTTACAAGCGCGGGGGGGGGGGCTTGGGGGGCGCGAAGCGTCCCCACCAACTAGCTGTTGGTGTGGCGCGAATAGCTAGTATTTTATATAATGGGTGTTCTTCGGCTTGCTGGGAGTAGAGTGTATAGTTTTAGTGCATATTTGAATGCAGTCGTATGTTTATCGTTATTTTTTTTTGTCTGGGTAGCATATGTTTTTTTAAGTTTATTAAATCGACAAATGGTTTAAGATTTATAAAAAAATTAACCTTGCTCTCAAAACTTTAACTACTCTATACCAATCGATCCAGCCAGCCTACTTCATGTTATCAAATAAATAAGACAGAATTTCATATGTAAGTTCTTTTAAAACAGAAAAAATATGTGTACGTCAACAATGTGTGAATTCTCCAGATCTTTTGATTAGTCAACCAGCCACAGTCAGCCTCAGTCTAAGTCCCAGTCTGTACATGGATTGGATCTCGATAATCTATTATCTAATTCTTGACTAATACCTTCTTCTGCTTGAATTCGATAATCAGCTGGATTCATTATGCATGTTTTTTCCTCTTCTTCTAAAAATGACCTGCGGCACACTGGACAAGTGCAATGGAGTTCTAGCCAAGGAACAATGCAATCGTTATGGAATAAATGGTCGCAGGGGAGCTTTGTGACACTTTCTTGAAGTTTATAGGACTCATAACAAATAGTACACTGGTGATCTTCGCTCCCTGCAATTTTGACTCTTTCAAGATTTTGAATTTTCTCCTTTGGCATTGGAGGGGGCCCACTCTCCTCTGCTTGATTGAAGAGTTCTGCTATAATCCTGTCGAGATCTTGATTTCCCCATGCATAGTCTCGAGAGTTCCCTGTAAAGCTTAGGCCCTCATCAGCGAAAAAAAATCCTAGGATATGTCTTATGTCCATCATATGTCTGGATGGTATATGTGGTGTATACATCTCGAGTGGAGCACTTTGCTGATGCAAAGGCATTGATACTTCTTGAACAAAGCCTTTCAAACAAAAAGGACATGTGTAATCCTCAGGGTCTCTGTCTATCATAGATAGATAAAAGAATGCTTCACATTCATAGCAATAATAATGTCTGATTTCTACTCGTGCGTCAGTCATTTTTAAGATTTTGCTATAGATTCTGTGTATACTGATAATCTCAATGCAGATATATGTTTTTGATACATTGTACTATTTCTATTCTGATTTTTTTTTATTTGCCAGGTCACTAGCAAGTATTTTGATTTAGTGTTTAAAAAGCTGCACAAGACTTAGATAATTATGCTACTTTTCATTTTAAAAACATGCCCAGGAAAAACTGAATATTTTAGTCAGCAAACTGCAATTACGTTATGTTATGGTTAATGACACAATGAATGTTTATGACGTTATGGTTTTTCTAACCTGAATTTTAATATTGGAACCACAAGTTAGTGTGTTTAGTTTTTTCATAGCTGTGATATGTGCCGCGATCTAGCAAAAAATGATCTCAAAGTAACCGAAAACATAAAACAAAATAAAATTGTCAAGTGAAGAAGAATTGTCATTTGAAGCTGATATCGGAATGGTAGCTATGATTTTGATTAATCTTTAACAGAGTTTAATTACGAAAACTTGATAAAAGAAAATCTAATAAGGAAATTTCAAAAATAGCTTGAAACTTTTGAAAAATGTTGTCGAATCAAAATGACAACTTCCCCAACGGCATTACTAATACTGAAAAACTCTACTTAAGAAAAACATTGTCTAAACCCTGAGTAACACGGAAAATCACTTTTTCGCATTGGAAGCAATGATCTAAAACATAATAATGAGATTCTCATTCGGAAGAAAATTGCTATACCTAGGGTCTTTTGTAATTAAGAAAAGAAAACGGTAAAATGAATAGAATTTTTGACAAAACTGTATTTTTGTATATAAGATAACGAAAATCGCATATGTTTTGACAAGAAATTATGCATCAGAAGTGTCTGGAGTTTATGGCATGTTTGGGTTACTCTACTGCCGAATTCCCTGGGGCTATTAGAACTGCTGAAAAATTTGAGAAGGGGAGAGGGATGGTACTTACTACTTACACTGTAGCTCTACCAAGATTTAAACGGTGGTAGGCTTCCTCTTACTATTCTGATATGGTATGTCGTATAAGGGTTATAGCGTTTTCTAGCAACCTATAAGAGAAGATCACGTCCAATACTAAGAAATATAATAGCCCATAACTGCCGAAAAGAGTGTCACATCAAAACAAAAAGTACACTATTAGAAAAGCCTTGCCCAAAAACCATATATGGAAAACTTGCTGTCCAATGGCTTGAAAAACAAGGAAAATCTATTGGCTTCAAAAACAAGATAAGTTTCTTGAACTTTTATATTCCGCATCAACGGAATATTTTTTTCCCTTGCAGATAGGTTGGCACTGGAACATCGAAGAGAGCTATTTATTGGCTCTTTTCAAAGGAAATTGCCACATCTAGGGCCTTTTGAAATTACTTTTTTTAATATCATCAACTTTTTACAAAAAACCACATTTTTCGATAACATTGTTACTCACATCAATAATTTGTCACATCTACTTTCTTTTGTAATTAACAGAAAAAAACATTTAAAACAATGTCAATATTTTTACATTGAACTGTATTTTTATTAACTTGATTTTATATTAAAAGGCAATGGTTAGAAGAAATAACCTTGGCATACATTGGACTTATAAGTGATTTCCTTATAAGTTAGCAATAATCGTTTTAATTTGATCACATTTAAATTTTATAAGGGGTTTGATTTATGAAAACTATTTTATTACAGAGTAAACTATACCCTACCCATATATCGAATCACGCTGCAGGAATGCACTCCAGGGCCGACGCAGGGACCATAGTAGTCAAGAAGCGTCGTTAATTCTTAAATAATAAAATAAACTATCTATATATATAAAAATAAGTTGTCTGTCTGTTATGTCTGTTAAACTATGTCTGTTACGCCAGATTATATCTTATATATATATATATATATATATATATATATACATATATATATATATATATATATATATATATATATATATATATATATATATATATATATATATATATATATAAATAAGTTGTATGTATTTTTGTGTTGAGGGTTTAAATGTAAAAACTGGGTATTGCATAAATATTTCGAAATATTTTGACAATAGATTAATGTAATTTGAAAACCTTAAAAATGATACTTAAAATTTTTAGGTTTATTATAAATTGTTGAGCTTTAGCAAGCTTGGCACGTGAAGATTTTTTTAACTGTCAATGTTAGAATGAAAATTGACAATATGAAAAACATTGAAAAAGATGGAATGTTACCAAATCCTACAATGGCAGAAGAAACAGCCGAGGAAGCTTCTCAAAGAGTTAATGCCAAAAAACTTGCGGTTAAAGAACGCAAAACCGCGCAGTTAGATGAAAATAAACCTGGACAGCGAGAGTCAAAACGTATCAAAACTGAAAATGATACCGATGATGATTGGGTTTGGGATTTTGACTTGGATAAGGTCATCAATGCCTACCAGATTTTAGTTAAAAAAACAAAGGTTCGGTGATATGTATTTACGTCTGAAAAATAAAGAAGAAAAAGAAAACCGAAACTAAAAATATAAGAACTGGGAATTGCATAAATTTTTCAAAATATTTTGACAATTATTAAAGTAATTCGAAAACCTTAAAACAGATACTTAAAAATTTGAGGTTTATTATAAATTGTTGAGCTTTAGCATGCTTGGCACGTGAAGACTTTTCCAGCTGTCAATGTTAGATTGAACATTGACAAATTGAAAAACATTGAAAAAGATAGAATATTACCAACTGAAAAAATAAAACTGAAAAAAGAAAAAAGGTAAAAAACTAAAAAAAACTAAAAAGAAAAAAACTAAAAAAAGAAAAAAAGAAAAAAATTAAAAAAAGAAAAAACCTAAAAAGAAAAAACCTAAAAAAACCTAAAAAAGGTAAAAAACTAAAAAGAAAAAAACTAAAAAAAACTGGGAATTGCACAAATATTTCAATATATTTTGACAATAGATTAAAGTAATTCGAAAACCTTAAAACAGATACCCAAAATTTTTAGGTTTATTATAAATTGTTGTGCTTTAGCATGCTTGGCACGTAAAAAATTTTCCAAGTATCAATGTTAGAATGAACATTGACAAATTGAAGAAAACAAATCAATAAAAAGAAGAAACTAAAAAAAAGAAAAACTAAAAAAGAAAAAAAACTAAGAAAAGAAAACCGGGACACCGGGACACAAATGACGACCGGGACACCGGGACACAAGGAATATAAATGACGACCGCGACACTCAAAGAGAAATTACAGACTGGGACACCGGGACGCAAATGACGACCTAGACACAGGGAATATTAATGGCGACCGGGACACAGGGACACAACTAAAACGGGGACGCGGGGGGGAACAGGGGGATATATAAATATCGATGACACAGGGAATGTTCGATTAGCAATCACCATCAACAAAGCTCAAGGTCAATCATTAGAATAATGAGGGATAGATCTGAATACAGATTGTTTTTCCCATGGACAATTATATGTTGCATGTTCAAGAGTCGGTAAACCTGACAATCTATTTATATGCACAGACAATGGGACAGCCAAGAATGTTGTATATTCGCAAGTTTTACGTAGTTAAAAATATATATATATATCTATCTATATTCACAGGTGGGACACAGGGACACAACTACAATGGCGCGTAACTAATATGGCGCGTAACGACTTACGCTCGCGGGGGGGCTTGGAGGGGGGGGGGGTTGCGAAGCGCCCCCACCAACTAGGTGTTGGGGTGGTGCGAAGCGCCACCCCAACAGCTAGTAGCCTATATTATTTGAACTACAAAGCACACCATTAGACTATCAGATGGGTTCGACTTGGTTAATCAAAGCTCCTTTCGCTCCTCCCAAAAAGTTTCCTTGTCTTACCCTTATCCTTCTTTTCCCCAACATCACCTGAAAGTTTAAAATTCATCCCCCACCCATACCTGACATACAGCAGTAGGCTATTTTATTGGCCTGATTCATATAGTGTCTTTGGATTCATATTAGATGTCTCCATGAACTCAAATTTGAGGTCTTTTGGCTCCTCCCCTTAATACTCCCTTATATAAAAATAAGTTGTCTATCTGTCTGTCTGTCTATCTGTACAGTGACGTCATGTCATCATGTCGGCATGAAGTTAGTTGTCGCCATGTTTGTTATGACGATGACGTCATTAAAAGTATTTAAGAAATTGTTTAAAGACAAATTTTTAATTGTAAGAAGATCGTGGACGGAAAAATGTTTAATTGTAAAATGACTGAAGAACCTACAATGGCAACAGCCGAGGAAGCTGCTCAAAGAGTCTATGCCAAAAAACTTGCGGCTGACAGAGAAAGTAAAAAAGAAAGCGTGTCGAGGAATAACAAGAACAACAAGAAAACAGGCTTGCGGCTGATAGAGAAAGTAAGAAAAGAAAGCGTGCCGAGGAATCAAAAGAACAGCAAGAAAACAGGCTTGCGGCTGATAGAGAAAGTAAGAACAGAAAGCGTGCCGAGGAATCACAAGAACAGCATAAAAACAGGCTTGCGGCTGATAGAGAAAGTAAGAAGAGAAAGCGTGCCGAGGAACCATAACAACAGTGTGAAAACAGGCTTGCGGCTGATAGAGAAAGTAACAAAAGAAAGCATACCGAGGAATCACAAGAACAACCTGAAAATTATCGCCTGGCATTCAGGTACAGCCCGGTCGATGATTATAGCTTGAGTAGATGTGTTCAAATCGGGACTATGTCTAAAATTTGTCCCTATTGCAAGGCCTTGAAATTCAATGGTGAAACAATGGGAATGTGTTTCGCCTCAGGAAAAGTTAAACTTCCTCTACTGGCTGCACCACCAGAGCCATTGAAGACTTGGCTTACTGGAACTACGTCAGAATCTAAGCGTTTTTTTTTATCACAGATCAGAAAATATAACACATGTTTCCTAATGACGTCGTTTGGTGCCCAAATCGAAAATCCAGATGAATTTATACCTACTTTCAAAGTAAAAGGGCAAATTTATCTTAGGGCAGGGTACCTTCCATACTCAGGCGAGAATCATAAATTTTTACAATTGTACTTCATCAGTGATAGAAATTCTGAATTGAATGCACTTTGCGAAATTTGTCCCGACGTTGAAAGGACAATCGTTTCCCAATTGCAACATCTTTTCCACGAAAATAATAATTTAGTGCGTCTGTTCAAAACAGCCATCGATTTGATGCCTACTGATACGCATAAAATTGCTATTTCCGCTGACAAAACGCCTCCTGGCCAACAATTGCGTAGATACAATGCTCCAACTATCGACGAAGTGGCAATTGTTATGGTCGGTGATCAGTTTTTACCTCGAGATATTATTCTTCATAAGCGAAACGCTCAGTTGGTGAGAATCGCTGAAACTCATCGATACTACGATGTCCTACAACATCTTATCATTTTTTGCGATGGAGCCGACGGCTATCACTTTATGGCCAATGCAAAGTGCACAAAGCAATATCCTCGACTTTTAGTACCCAACACAATTACTGGCAATGCTGGTTACCCACAATATAGAAGAAGATCTACTGAAGATGGCGGTAAAACAGCAATAATAAAGAAGCGTAACGGTACCACCATCGAAGTAGATAACCAGTGGGTCGTTCCATATTCCCCTTTATTATCAAAAACATTTAATGCACACATAAACGTTGAATACTGTAACTCCGTAAAGGCAATCAAATACACATGTAAATACGTCAACAAAGGCAGTGACATCGCAGTTTTTGGCTTGCAGTCCGAAATCAGTGATATCGACGAAATCGTACAATATCAGGCTGGAAAATACATAAGCAGAAATGAAGCTGTTTGGCGAATTCTTTCATTTCCGATACATGAACGTCGTCCAGCTGTTTTTCACTTAGCAGTACATTTACAGAATGGTCAACGTGTTTATTTTTCGGAATCCAACGTGCAACAAAGAACCCTGAATCCACCGGTTACAACGTTAACTGCTTTCTTTTCGCTATGCAAAAATGATCCTTTTGCAAAAAAAAACTGCTGTATACTGAAGTGCCTTCGTATTACACGTGGAATACTAAAAATTAAGTATTTGAACGTCGAAAACAGGGTAAATCAGCCAACGGCTGCTTTTGGTGAATGTACCCGGTCCGACATCCTTTGAGTATTTGAGAACTGTAAACGGTACTTTACATGACACTTACCGTAGTGCATGTCAAGCTCTGAATTTATTGGAGAATGACCAACACTGGGATAACTGCATCAATGTCAACTCCAGGTCAAATTCGTTCATTGTTTGGAATCATACTAACAACTTGCTCTCCTTCAGCTCCTACAGAGCTATGGGAAAAATATAAATCGAAAATGTCCGAAGATATAATCCATCGAAAACGGTTAGAGACGTCAGATATGACTTTTGATTTTACATCATAAATTTATAACTACACTTTAGTTATTATAGAAGATTTGTGCGTATGTATGACAAACAAACCTCTTCAGGATTTGGGAATACCTTCACCTAATCGTACCGCTGCTGTTTCGACATGTGTAGAATTGGATCGTGAACAAAGTTACAGTACGAGTGATCTATTGTCGTATGTACAAAATAACATTTCCAAGTTAACGTCGGAACAAAAAGACATTTATGATACGATAATGCATTGTGTCGATAACAACGTTGGAAAAATTTTCTTTTTGGATGCGCCAGGAGGTACTTTCTAAAACGTTTGTGATAAAACTGATTCTAGCATCAATTCGATCAAAAAATGATATAGCGTTGGCAATTTCGTCGTCCGGAATAGCCGCAACGTTGCTACCTGGTGGAAGAACTGCTCATTCCGCTTTGAAATTGCCTCTGAATTTGCAATCTACAGAAACTCCCACGTGCAATATTTCCTAATCATCTGGGATGGGTAAAGTATTGCAGCAATACAAACTTATTATTTGGGACGAGTGCACAATGGCACACAAAAAATCGTTTGAGGCCCTGGATCAATGTTTGAAGGATTCCCTTTGGCAGCACATTAATATTGCTTGCGGGAGATTTCAGGCAAACATTACCTATAATACCTAGATCAACTCCTGCACACGTAAAGACATTAAAATTAACTACAAATATGCGTGTCCGATTGGAAAACGATGACTCTGGTCAAACGTTTTCAGATCAATTGCTGGTAATTGGAAACGTAAAGCTCCCAGTAGACTCAATTTCAGGACGTATACAACTACCTGCTGAATTCTGTAATTTAGTGACGTCCAAGAACGAATTGATTGAAAAAGTATTTCCGAATATTCTAAACAGTTATAAAAATAATAAATGGCTAAGTGAAAGAGCGATTCTTGCACCCAAAAATATAGACGTCCACGAAATTAACAATATTGTTTTGACCAAGATTCGAGACCAGGCAGTCTTTTACAAGTCAGTCGACACAGTTTTGGAACCAAATGAGGCAGTTAATTATCCATCTGAAATTTTTAAATTCTGTGGATCTTTCTGGTTTTTCACCACACGTGCTGCAACTAAAAATAGGCGTACCAACAATATTGTTACGTAACATAAACCCACCAAAGCTTTACAATGGCACGCGACTTGCCGTAAAAAAAAAAATGGAACACGTAATAGAGGCAACAATCTTTACAGGGCCATTTGAGGTTGAGGCTGTTCTTATTTCTCGCATTCCCATGATTCCAACGGATCTGCCCTTTCAATTTAAAAGATTGTAATTCTCAATTCGATTAGCATTTGCAATCACCATCAAAAAAGCTCAAGGTCAATCATTAGAAAAATGTGGTATAGATTTTAATACGGATTGTTTTTCCCATGGACAATTGTACGTTGCATGTTCGAGGGTCGGTAAACCTGACAATCTATTTATATGCAGCGACAATTGGACAGCGAAGAATGTTGTATATTCGCAAGTTTTACGCAGTTAATTTGTATTGTATCTATATATATAAAAACGAGTTGTGTGTATGCATGTTTGTTTGTTTGTAAAAAGAGCGTTTGCATATGACGTCATTATAAGTACATAAGTCTTTGTATATGCACAGACAATGGGAAAGCCAAGAATGTTGTATATTCACAAGTTTTACGTAATTCAAGCCACATATATAAATCTATCTATATTCATAGGTGGTACACAGGGACAAAACTACAATGGCGCGTAACTAATATTGCGCGTAACGACTTACGTGCACGGGGGGGGGGGGCTTGGGAGGTGCGCGAAGTGCCCCCACCAACTAGGTGTTGGGGTGGCGTGAAGCGCGGATTACGAGGCTGATATAAAATGAAGTTTACTCTATAGGCTACCTATCTTATTCTTTCATTTTGGGGCAGATATGATTAAGGGCTTCAGGTCTATAGGTCAAAAGAGCAAACATAAGGAAAATGACTAAATGTGTGAAAATTGAGTTTCAAATTGAAGATGGACTAAAATCTACAAGCGTTAAATATATGCGGCAGTTAACCGGCCCCACAACCAATATATCTTCTGAGTGATAAATAGAAAAATTTACAGAAACAAAACAGTGGCAATTTCGCACGGGTCCGAAAGTGCTGCCAGCTAAGTTTATCATTCGGTTTTTCGCACTTGGGATTGCAGTAGAGAAATGGTATCAGATGTTCCTCTTAAGCTTTAAAAGTTGTCTCATTACTAAATAAATTAGAGTTTATCCTTTGCACCTTTCTTAGTGATGACGTTAGAAACTTGGCCTACGGCAAAAAGTCAGCTTTTGAACTAAGATAGAGATTAATTTTTTCAACGGGCAGAACTAGTTAGCTTTCAATGCCGTGAATTGTTTTTGAATATAGTGTGCATATTCTTAGTATACATCTGAGTATCTATGATGATTTTAAAGCAATTTTAAGAATTATTATTATTTTTTTTTTTACTTAATCATTAAGACAATTACAGACAGTAAAGCGTTTTCAAGCATACCAAAATCCTTGCTTGGCTTGATTGACCTACGATTTTTTTCTGTTACAAAAAAATGTAATGTAATACTCTTTCAGTGTAAGAAATATGGTGCCGAGGAGGCTGTAACGTCTGATTAATTTCGTTTTGTTTTAAATTGTGAAGTAGTTGTTTATTTGGCTTTGAATATTTGTTGTCTTCTAATATACTTTTAGTAGAGCATAGAGAGGGGGGGGGGCTCTTTTTTTATGGCTTAATTCTGCTGAAGATTTTTGTTTAAATACGCCTTTGCTTCTTTTTTTGTGAGAGTTGGTTTAATATGATATTTTCTTAAACAAATTCCTTCCTTAGTACATTTTACGCATCATGAAAAAATTCCTTCCTAAGTAGATTTTATCCATCATGAAATTATACTGAAAAAGATGTTATTTTTTTCTTCTCTAGACGAATCTGACATTTGACCCCTTTTGGCCAAAATGACAGTATGAAGGCACAAAATGAACGTTAACAATAGCTACTGTTGTGCGTTTCCTTTTGGGGTTTAAACAGGGCAATCGAACTCAAACCATTTGTTTCATTGAGTCATCTTTACATTTTTGATCTTTTTGGTTATCAATTTTTTGGCTATCATACGATGTTTATGGTTATTATAATTTTTATTTTCCGAAAATTGAATTTTCATTTCAGTTTTCTGGGCTAGAAAATTTGAGAGTAAAGTGCTTTTAAACATACCGAAATCCTTGTTTGGCTTGAATGACCTACGATATTTTGGGTTAAAAAAAATTAGTGTAATATTTTTTCAGTGTGAGAAGTATGGTGCCGAGGGGGCTGCAGTATCTCAATTAAGATAACTTTCTTTTGTTTTAAATTTTAAAGCAGCTGTTCGTTTAGCTCTGCACATTTGTTGACTTCTAATATGCTTTTAGTAAAGCATAAAGATAGATGGGGGGAGAGGGCTCATATTTGAGGCACTTGGTTTTTAGGGTTTTATTTTTGCATAAATGAGCCATAATTTCTTGTTATGAGCGTTGGTTTAATGTAATCTTTTCTGAAAAAATTCCTTCCTAAGCAAATTTTATAGATCATGAATTTATATTTAAAGAGGTGGGCTTTTTCCTCGACATGAATCTGACTTTTGACCCCTTTTGGCCAAATTGACAGCATTAAGGCACAAAATGAACGTAAACAGTAGCTACTATTGTGGAATTCCTTAAGGGATTTAAAAAGGGCAATCGAACTCAAAATATTTGTTGATTGAGCCATATGTACATAATCTACTTTTGATGCAAAAAATTTCGACAGAGAAACAACTTATAAATTAAAACAGTTCTGTGACCATCTTCAAAATGACAGAAAACAGCGGTTCTCAGCTCCCCCTCCCCTTTTACATATTTCCAAGGCAATGTAAATCCTCTTGCATTATTCCATTTTGATTAGTGCCATCCAAATGTATTAAGCAGGTAAATATTTGGAATCAGTATAAAAGAAGTAGAAAACTTATATTGAGGATGTTTATGTTGTTGACTTTCTTTTTCTAATGAAAATATTATTTTTTGTCTTATCCTTTTTTCCATTTATGCTCTGTCCTTTTTGTGTTTTTGTAAATGGTTTTCAAATAAATCAAATTATCTATTATACTTAGTTAAGAATTAACGACGCTTCTTGACTACTAAGGTCCCTTCGTCGGCCCTGCGGTGCATTCCTGCAGATAAATCAAATTATCATATATTGCCATTAATAGTTTGAATAATTTTGCCTAATTTTCTCAGCGCCCAAAATCCAACAAGGCTTTTACGGTACAAGTGGACATTTAGGAACACACAAAGGCAAAAATGCTAGCTTGTCTTCAACTTTGTTCAGTGATGATTTGCACCTTTCAGAATCTGGCTAAGACTCAGATTAGCTTTTATTTACAGTTATGTTTTGTTTTTCATGCTTATTTTAACCATGGTGTTGAGTAAAGTGTATATTTGTTTAAACTTGTTCGTTAACTGTTGTTTGAAACATATGGAGTCAGGGAAGTCAGACGCGCATTTGGTCCTCCTTCAAAAGATTCTTCTAACCAAAGAAAAGAAGACACTAAAATGCGAGTTTTCCTCCGGTAAGGTGGGACAGAGAAGAGAGAAATGGGAGAGATCTGCTGACATTGGTTAGGGAGAATATATTCTTTAGAGAAATAACTTTGCCCCTTACAGGTAAAAATGAAGTTGGTATAATAAATATTAAACTTGAGGAAAATAGATAACCAATGTCAGCAGATCTCTCCCATTTTTCTCTTCTCTGTCCCACCTTACCGGAGGAAAACTGTGTAGCAGAGGACAGCTGAGTTCCAATAGTGTTATTATTTAATTTAGTTCCTAGCCAGATTCGAAAAGCCCCCTCCCCCTAATGTCCACGTCATAGCAACAGACTAACTTTCCAGGCGGAGTCTCATGAAGCACGTAACTTCAAACATATGGATGGTTGAGCTAAGTAGCGGAGTTAATGCAGGGACCCTTCGGTTCTGTCCTTCCTCCCCCGGATGTCTAGATATTATTGTGATGTGTTCTGTAATGCTTATCCCTATTTATTTCAATGTAATTTGAGATTTTAAGTTGAATTTTTGAAATTATACCCTCTACAAAGTTTTGCTGCCCACTGCTTGTAAAATAAACCTCTGTACCATGTAAGGGTCTTTAGTCAGCATCGCTGCAGATTAAGCAACAACCAGCTGGCATGCAGAGATTAAGTAAGTATTTAAGTAAATTTTTAAATAATTTAACAATTTGAAGTTGTGTACATTTATGCCTCTATTTTAGCCATAAAAATGCTATATTGTCTTTTAGTTGTCGTTTTTCCGACTCAAGAGGTGTTAAGGAGTTAATCGTTCAATGTTTCGATTAGAGAATTCATATCTCACCCTGGAAAGATTAAAACTATAAACAAATAAAACCTATCTTAAGGGGTCAATACTTATCAAAATAATCGCTACAAAGACATTTTTTTAAAGTTATTTTTTTTAGACGTAGGTGCAATAGCCAAGATATTAGTTGAATTTATACCGTGATAGGAAAACCCTATCTCAGTTGGAACTCATCGAAACTCAACACCCAAATAACATGCTCTTAATTAAGCAGAACAGACAGAATTATACATTCAGGATTAGTTAACGAGGTAAATCAACAGACAACATATTGCCATGTTATCAAATTAGCATATCTGTAATGTCCCGGGAACAGCTTGTGGATCAAGTGGAAGCTTTCACGAAGTGTTGGAGGGCCAAGTGGGCCTCAAAATGTGACTGGGGAGGAGAGGCCAGAGAAAAATGCAAAATATAATATCTCCGCTCCACCCGACAGTTTTACATTTTAGGCCGCCCTTGCAATCAAATCTATTTGAGATGAACTAGCAATGCAATTCAAAAGACATTGTGTGTGCTCAGGTTATCAAACTAGCGGATTAGGGATATATCGAGGACGACTCGGGGGATCGATTCATAATTTCAGGGTGAATTAAGAGGACAAGTGGACATCAGATTTTTACTTGGTGAGAGGGGGAAGAGGCATAATGAACAAAAAACTATATATATATATATATATATATATATATATATATATATATATATATATATATAAACTATATATAAAAACTATATGTATATATATATATATATATATATATATATATATACTAGCTGTTGGGGTGGCGCTTCGCACGACCCCAATACCTAGTTGGGGGGCGCTTCGCGCACCCCCCAAGCCCCCCCCCACGCGCGTAAGTCGTTACGCGCCATATTAGTTACACGCCATTGTAGTTGTGTCCCTGTGTCCAACCTGTGAATATATATATATATATATATATATATATATATATATATATATATATATATATATATATATATATATATATATATATTTTTAACTACGTAAAACTTGCGAATATACAACATTCTTCGCTGTCCCATTGTCGGTGCATATAAATAGATTGTCAGGTTTACTGACTCTTGAACATGCAACATATAATTGTCCATGGGAAAACAATCCGTACTCAGATCTATACCTCATGATTCTAATGATTGCCCTTGAGCTTTGTTGATGGTGATTGCTAATCGACCATTCCCTGTGTCGCCGTCGTCATTAATATATCCCCCTGTGCCCCCGGCGTCCCCGTTGTAGTTGTGTCCCGGTCGTCATTTATATTCCCTGTGTCTCGGTCATCATTTGTGTCCCGGTAACCCAGTATGTAATTTCTCTTTGAGTGTCCCGGTCGTCATTTATATTCCCTATGTCCCGGTGTCCCGGTCGTCATTTGTGTCCCGATGTCCCGGTCTGTAATTTCGTCAGTCGACAAACATGAAGTCAGTCGACACACAAACATGACGTCACTCGACACACACACACACAACTTATATATATATATATATATATATATATATATATATATATATATATATATATATATATATATATATATATATATATATATATATATATATATATATATATATATATATATATATATATATACATATATATATCTATATATATATAAAAATAAGTTGTCTGTGTGTGTGTGTGTCTGTCGAGTGACGTCATGTTTGTGTGTTGACTGACGTCATGTTTTCGACTGACGAAATTACAGACGGGGACATCGGGACACAAATGACGACCGGGACACCGGCACATAGGGAATATAAATGACGAAAAATTTAAATTGTTAAAAAGTTTAAAATAGTAATATATGTTCGTTTAATTTAATATTTGACTTCATTTCAACTCGTTTTATATTTTACTATGGCTCTTTACCTAACAAGAAGATTGGGTGGCTTTGAAGAAATGAATATTGACAAGGATTAATTTTGCTGATGTGATTAAATTGAAAATTCTTAGTACTTAATTCAAGGAGCCTTGTCTTATTACCACTATCTACCAATTAAAGACAAGTCGATACATCAATTATGACAGGGCTTAAGTATGACATTTAGGGACACTCAGGGGGATATATCCATAGACCGAAAACGTGGCAACCCTGCTCGGATGTTCTCTTATCACCATCATCAATACTTCCGGGACCTTTTCTTTAAATTGGGTGTAGAGGATAGTGTACTAGCACTTTGGCCGCCCTTTCAGCCAGCCCTTTGGTTGGCTGAGACCTATTAAAATAAAATAGTAAGTATAAAGCTCTTTTTAACTTCTATAGATGTATAGTCTTCGACCTGTTTTAATCGAAAACTAGGCTAACAAAAGCTGCAGGCCTTTGGTGCGTATGGTTAACCTATAGGCCTAGATTAACAGAGTACATACTCCACTTCATTAATGTGCAAATATATACCCTGAATTGCGTCCTTAATCCAAAATTCATTGTTCTCATTGAGGCAAAACTGATGGTTTTCTGGTAAATAGCCTATGGGACAGTCTATATTTTGTACCTTAAATGAAAGAGAGTATACCACTCTGTGCATTTTTTTTTGTTAGTTACAAATACAGCTGTTTAGGTTTACATTTTGTTTTAAGCTCTTTATAGACCCTCAAAAATAACAAATTTTTGGGTAAAATTCTTGTTAATTGACTTCTTGCTAGCCTATCTTGGAAAGGGTTTAGGTTAGGAAAATGAAACTTTTAGGGATGGGTCTACAGGCTAAAGTATGTCCCAGGAAGGTATTTCAAAGTACCAACCTTCACTCTTCCCTTTAGAGGGCCCTGAAGTTTGCCTACATGACAGGTCTATTACCTATTGAAATTTTGACAAAACAACATTTTGTCTTAATTTTCAGTTACTAGTTGCTTTTTATCTGCCTGTAGTTCTGAAAATGTAATTCCTGTTATTTGAGTAGAATTTTGAGCCATATCAAGTTTTTTTTTCAAAATTTAGGAAATATATTTCAAAAAGAGAATAAAAAAAATTAGGCTATTCTTTATAAATATGATAAGTAGTTAATATCACAAATTCAAATTGTGACCTAACCTAACTATAAATAATTTTGGTGCTGAGAAAACGTATTCTGGTATTATCTCTTCAAAAACAACCAAAAGCACATAGGATACTTTAATTGAAAATTTGGCATCAAGGAAGAAGAAAATAGCATAAACAGCAAAATAAAACTTATCTATCCAACTTAATCACAGAAAATCTGTGCTTATGGATTATATAACATTAAAAGATAGACTTATAATGAAATAGTACATTTTAGACCAAGGTTTTAATGTGTTAAAGCTTTTTATACCCCATATTTTTGTCATTTTTAAGAGCTCTAAAAGTGCTTAATTTGAATTTGTGATAGAAGTGATTATTATCCTTAAATTACCTTAAATCGCACTGGCCGGCGAATAAGGTTGGGTGAACATCCTGTAGATTCGCCGGTTGAGTGATGGAGGTGGAAGTGCGTTGTCTAGTTCCGTTGAGTAGATCCACTGGCCTCCCAGTGTAGTTTCCACTCCATCGCTGCCCAGTCTCGGTCAATTGCTTTTTTGAAGTTGTCAACAGTTTTGGACTGAACTGTTTCTTCACTAAGGGAATTCCACAGTGGAACAGCACGAGTTGAGAAGAAGTTGGAACGTTCTCTCCGTGAGCTTCTTTGTTGCTGGAGCTTCTTGGTGTGGCCCCAGGTGTGGCTAGAGAGCGACTTATTAAAAAGCCCTGGTGTGACACCATTCTCCAGCAGCTTGTGGGTCAGGATTGCATCTCCGCGTTTTCTCATGTACGTCAGGGTTGGGAGCTTGAGTTTCTTGAGGCGTTCAGGGTACGAGAGGTTCTTACATTTGGTTGGTAGTTTTGTAGCCCTCCGCTGAACGCTCTCAAGGATCTTCTTGTCCACGACATAGTGGGGAACGGCAAGAGAGACTCCGTACTCAAGTTGCGGTCTGACCAGTCCTGTATATAGCTTCCTGATTGTCCTGGGAGATCTACTGGTGATATTACGTCTGATGAGACCAAGGGACCTGTTGCCTTTTGCAGCTAGGTATCTGCTGTGACTATGGAATTTCATTTTGTCATCAACAATGACCCCAAGGTCTCTTTCTTTGGTGACAGTTTCCAAAGTTATGAGCTTCCCAGTACGATCTGTCATTGTATATGTCATTCCTGGGTTCTTAGGGCCAAGATGTAGGACTTTGCACTTTTCAGCATTAAACTCGAGGGACCAGGAAGAGGACCAGTTGTTGAGGGTGTGCAGATCTGCCTGCAGAGCTGCGCACTGTTGGTTGTTTGCAACTGGGCCAAACAATTTCGAGTCGTCTGCAAACAGTTTAAGGTCATTTTGCACTGACTGGGCTGAGTCATTGATGAACATGTTGAAGAGGGTAGGTCCCAGTTTAGTTCCTTGCGGAACTCCGCTGAGCACTGGAGTTGGGTTTGACATGATTTGATTCCCCTCCTCATCATACATCATCACCCTCTGTATTCTATCCTTGAGAAACTGGATAATCCATTCCCTTACATCTTGGTGGAGTTGATAGAACTCTAGTTTCCTTTCCAGGTACGAGTGTACTACCTTCTCGAAAGCTTTGGCTTGGTCCAGCAAGAGTACGTCAACTGGAAGGCCTTCCTCAATCATCTTGGTGATTATGTCATATGATTGAATTAGGTTTGTCTCCACAGAGCAACCCTTCCTGAAACCATGTTGTCCATCGTATAACAGGCTGTTAGTTTCCAGATGTGCAACGATTGCATCATTTAAGACGCCTTCCATGACTTTTGATGGGACAGAAGTCAGGCTGATGGGTCTGTAATTCTGTGGTTTATCTTTCTGTCCTTTTTTGAAAACTGGCATGACATTTGCTGTTTTCCAGTCAGAGGGAATAGTTTTGGAAGCTATTGACATCTGGAATATTCTTGTCAGGGGTTCCGCTATTTCAGCTGCGGTCTCCTTCAGCAACCTAGGATGGATGCCATCGGGTCCCTTTGCCTTGGATGGGTCCAAAGTTTTTAGGGGCTTGTAAGTATCACAAGCTGTGAACTGGATCGGTGGCATAGGGTGTTTGATGTGGGTGGTTGGCATATCCGGTGGGGGGCATACAGGGTCTTTAGAGAAATTTGACGAGAAGCATTGATTGAGGGTATCTGCCATTACCAATGGGTCGGTTATTTTGGTTCCATCGCTGGAGGTAAAATGATGGATCAACCTGCGGCTTGGGTTGTTTGAAGTGACATATCTCCAAAACTTTTTTGGATTGGTTTTTGCCTCTAGTGCTATCGACTCCTCATATCTTATGGTTGCTTTTCTGGTCGCATTTCTCAGTTTGTTCCTGGCCTTTTTGTACTGCTCTAGATGGGCTGCACTCTCACAATTTTTATACTTTTTCCAAGCTTTCTTTTTCTTATTAATGACTTTTTTTTAGCTGTGGTGACATATACGGAAGGGTTCTGGGACGTTCTGAGAAGTAAGTTTTCGTATGCTTCAACTCAAGACTCAGTAGTATGTCCTTGAAAAGCTCCCAGGATGCTTCAGTGTCTTGTTGCAAGGAGTTTTCCCATTCAATCTCTTGTAGGTCCTGGCGTATTTTCTTGTAATCAACAAACATTCGTTTGATTTTGTTGGTTGGTATCTGATTCAAGATTATTGCACTCAGGATACAAAGATGGTCGCTTGCTCCAAGGGGGGGTAAGTTTGCTGTTGACATAATTTTTTTGGGGTTGTTTGACAGAACGAGATCAAGGAGAGATGGAGTTTGATGATCTCTATGTCTGGTAGGGAACTCAACTGTCTGGACCAGCAGGTTATCAGCAAAGGCTTCAAGAGTTGGATTGGTATAGTTGTTTTGAAGAGTAAAGCCTAAACCATCGACCCACCTGGTGTCCGGCATGTTAAAGTCTCCTGTGATGATGACATTTTTGGGGTTACATATTGTCATTTCATTTATAATATTTGCCACATACTGAAATGATTCTTCGGAGCTGGGGGAGGAAGGGCTACAATAAATCACGCCAATTCTAAACTTTTCAGACCCTACTGTCAATTCAACCAGGATAGACTACCCAAAAATAATTGGCACTTGTGAAAAGGTCAATGTTATTTACCTTCAAGGCTGACTTGATGTATATGGCAACTCCTCTCCTCACATTGGGTCTGTCCAGATTCGAAATGACTGTGTATCCTGGTATCTGAATATGGCTATCCTCCAGTCTATTTTGAGAGTTTTTTGGGCAAATTTCACTTAAGCACACAACGTCTATATCTTCGTGAGCCAGCAACACTTTTAGCTCATTCAGCTTGTTTGGCAAGGAGTCAATGTTTGTTGACAACACTTTCATCACTTGTTTCTGTCTGCTTCTTCTTCTTCCTGAGCCCGCTGGAACTAGCACGTCATCGTTGGATGACGGACTTTCGTCTGCTTCGCTAGATGCTGCGTCAGTTGAATAAGAATCTGGCGAGTTGTATTCTGATTCAACAGAAAGAACGCAGCTAGTGTCAGATTTGGCAGTTTCAAAACTGCATTCCGATGAATGTTCTTGAGCTGATATGGAACTACTATATAATACACTGTTAAATGACACTAAACTACTATTTACATGTCTTTTGTCTGGCTGTGCATCTAGTGCTCCATCGCCCCCAATGCTGGGGGTGGAGCTCGCTGACCGTTTTTTGAAACGACTTTGCCGTTCCGTACTCCGAGGTCAGTCTCACCGTTTGCAATCCGTCTTTTAAGTTCCTCTGTAGCGCTCTTACGTTTAGCTCTGTCCTCTCGGGACTCATCGCTGTGGAACTGTATGTCTGCTTTCAGCTCGACGGATTTTTTCAAGATCTTTACCTTGGTGGCAATGTCTGTAACACTAAAAAGAATCGGGGGAGGGCGGTCTGGGACTTGCTGGGTGGGTGGTTTGTTTGCACCAAGTCTTTTCAGGTTCAGAATTTTGACGCCGGGGAGACTATAATCTGAGGCTAGGTGCTGGATCACAAAGTTTGTATCATCGTCTGTAGGTGAGACACTGTAAGCGATGAGGTTCAGTTTCCTGCGTTGTCTGTCCCTATCCTGCCTCATCACTTTTAGGACTTGGTCCTCTAGGTCAGTACCAACTCTTCCCTCCGCGACTAGTTTAGAAATTCTGCTATCGACATCAGCAACAGAACACTTAGATGCCATGTCTCTTTCAATGTTGGAGATCCGATCACTGAGTGGGTTTACTGCCTCGCTTATTTCTTTTGTGATACTGTCCTTAAATAAGTCGAACAAATCATCAAACTTTTTTGTGATTCGATCTTCAAACTCGGAAAGGAGGGTTTTTACTTGGTTACCAATGTTACTTTGATTGGACGACTGCGGTGCCCTGAGTTTGCACACTGGGCATACCCACTGGCAACCAATTTGCCTTGTCATCTTTGTGAAAAGATTGTACTCAGCTAGGGGCATCTCCAAACACTTTATACATAGCCAATTTTCACAAGAATCACATTCAAGGGCAGATGAGTTAGGGTCTAATGCTACCGCGCATGCTGAGCATTTGTCTTGGCCTTTAATCGGACTGTCTTTCTTCCGCTTAGAAGACTGCGATGCCATCTGTGGTTCTTTCTCGAAAAGTCTGTAATTAGTTCGTACTTGTAGGTGGCAGCACTTTTATTCACAACCGCGGTTCTGGAAGTCTAACACTGGTCCATATTACACAGGAAAAGTTCTTTTTTCTGGTTCTACAGTTTTGGTTTAGTATATTTGCCAATTTTGTTCTTTGGTTAGTGTTCTATATCCGCCACAATTCACTATTATTCACAGAGCAAAAAACAGCTGGTGTTGCCATATTGCATCACCATCATCACCAGATTAAAGAATAATCTGTTCAAATAGATTTCAATCTGTTCCTGGACATAACTATAATCATAAGCTCTTATAGCATTCACAATTACAGAGTAGCTTTTTTTCCACTAAATTTCCTTCACAGAGCAAATTCTTTATACCAAAACAGAATAAAAGTTTAATAAAACAACACAATTCTTGGAAGTTGTCAAACTAATGCACATGGCGGTCGTCTAGACCATATATAAAAAGGCATACAAGAGTATGTTCACTTTATTGGTATGTCAATTATATGAACTGCAAAATATTTATCATTCTATCTATAGAGGTAAGTTTGTAATTTACCTCACTCCTTTAATGTGCAAATAGGCTATATACCCTGAATTGGTATAGGCTATATAGGGGTGGGGGTAAAGTTCAATTCCAATATAAATCCATGTTAATTTAAATTCAGGATTCAATTCTGACTATAGAGGTAAGTTTATTTCTTAGCATCTTGAATAGTCTGTTAATATAAACCTTGTATTACCTGCATATGTCAATATAGAATTTTTTTTACCTTTATCTGAGCTATAGAATATTGTCAATTACTGCTATTTAGAATGCAGTGTAAAGTCAAACAGAAGACAATATCATGCTTTCTTTAATTATTTAGAATGGTAGAAAGTCATTCAGATGACTTTGTATGCCTCATTCTTTTATAGAGCAAACATAAATTACATCCTACAGATGACTCTTTATACCTCATGCTATGATAGAGCAAACATGAATAAAGTCATACAGAGGACTTCCTACACTTCAAATTGTTATAGAACAAATATGAATAAAGATTAAATGTTCTTTACAAATATTATAATCACTTCTATTGCAAATTAAAATTGAAGCATTTTTTGAGCTCTTGAAAATGACCTTGAAATTGAAATATGGGGTATAAAAAAGGCTTAAAACATTAGTCTCAGACTTTAAAACATTGGTCTCAAACTTTAAAACATTAGTCTCAGACTTACTGTTTCATTATAAATCCATTTTTTAATGTTATATAATCTACAAGCACTGATTTTCTGCAATTAAGGTGAATAAGTAAATTTTGTTCTGCCATTTATGCCATTTTTTTCTTCCTTGATGCCAAATTGTCAATTAAAGTATGTGTTTTGGTCATTTTTGACAAAATAATGTTATGTTTTCTCAGTACCAAAATTATTTATAGTTAGGTTTGGTTAGTTAGGTTAGTTTGGTTTAGGTTAGGTCAAAAAGTACTTCAATTTCAATTTGCAATAGATGCAATTATTATATTTATAAAAAATGGCATCAATTGGTATATTCACTTTATTGTTAAGTCAATTATATGAAATGTAAAACATTTACTGAATAAAGTCATACAAAGCCAAAGATGATCCCCTGTTGTGAATCACTGTAAAGGAGCTTGCACAAATGAACTTCATAAGCACAATAGTTTACAAAAACACTGAAGTTTCATAATGGGTGAATCAAGCAAACACTCAATTTTGTATGATGATTTTTTGAATAAATGTCAATTTAAATTGTGTTTTATTTTCAAGTAGGCTTTTTGGAATATTTGAACAGCGGTGACTGAGGTTTCATCACAGTTGAATTTGTTGCTTGCTGTAAATAGAGTTCTCTTCAAAACTGATTGCAAGTTGGAGAAAAATCCTGTACATTGTGCTTCTTAAAGCTTGTGGCATGTCCCAAACTTGTTGCCTCTGGCTTTCTAAGCAAAAGCTCTGGGTTTTGAGCCCAAAATCCAGCTAACCAGTCTATACCAACTTTTTTAGAGTATGTCCAGCTGTTTGGTACAGTCTTATTGCTTGCAATGGCATAGTTGCAACCAAGGGTTCTGGTGTCTTGACTGGTCAAACCATAACATATTCTGCATGCTTGCAGCAGGTATTGAGAGAGCAATGCTTCTTCTTCAGGTATAAAAATAGTAGCAAATCCAAACTTTTGGGCACCACTGTAATGGGCTTTTTCATCATCACTGAGTTTTGAATGTTTTTGGTAGTGTCTGTGAAGGGCTGAACATGACACTCCATGTTTCTCCACCACTGCCCTAATTGATAAGCTGCCTTCTAGGTTGACAACAGCTGCTTTAGTCATGAAATGCTGGTCAACTTTCTGTTCAGCAACCAATTTAGAATATTTCTCCCACTTAGCTCTTAGAAATCATGGCATTTTCTTCTATTCTGATGTCAAATGTGAAAAAAAAGATGTATAAGCAATTTTTATCATTAGGATACACATAAATAACAGATAAGATAATAACAGATAAGAAAAAATGCTATGTATAGACTGAACTGTAAGAATCCATGTTGATTTTTGAATTAAAATGGAATAGTTGTGGGCATCAAGTAATGGCTAATTAAAGAAAAAGCTAAGGCAGATAGTCCAAACTATCATTAGGGAATTAATGCAATTTTGGCATTAATTCCCTCCTTATTAGAACTATATAAAAATGATGTTATTTTATGTGTTAATAGATATGTCTATCTATTATCTGTCCATGCATCATTCCTAGGGCAGTAGAACCAAGGTAGACAGTCATAGAGCTAAGATAGTGACAGAACCTATAGTTTTCTAGGTATTTGGTTAAAATGACAGTAGAACCAAGGTGGATAGTCATAGAGCTAAGATAACCTATGGTTTTCCAAGTGTTTGGTTAAAATAGCATGGATAATCAGTGGGGTTAATTATTCCTCTCTTATTGGACCAATATTTGTATGCTATCTTTTACCAAGTCATGCCTGCCTAGACTCTCAGGCAGGTTGAACCAATAATTTATAATTGACACAGGACAATTAATTTGTGTGGAATGACAGGCAAACAAGCATCTAAAGTCAAAATTGGGCCATTCTGCAATGAGTGTCAGGCAAGTAGAGGTTGCATGGTATATACTGGGACATGTCTCACTACATGCCACTTATCCCAGTATATACTGTGCAACACCTACTTGCAAATTGTGTCCAGTTTTTTTTTACTGTTGTATATTTTTCCATAGGATGGCCACACAACATGGCCTGATGTTTTAGTTTTTGTTTAGGATCTTAAACGCACAATTTCTGCAAACCATTACAAGATAAAACACTAAAAACTACTGCCCAAATATTTTTTTGGGGGTATAGCTGAAACTTTTAAGTCAATTTTCTCAAAAACGAAAATAGCAACTTACCAAAATGATAGAACTGTCATGTCTGCCATTGAATGAACTATACTAGATAGCTTTATTAGGTTTTCCAAAGAATGCTAGATGGTAGATAAGTACCATGTCCCACTGTATACCCTGTCCCTGTATATACCACTTAATTTCTTCTGTATGACATTTCAGTGCATCATTTAGTTTTAAGGGAAAAAAAACAGAAAAGTCATCTGTTAGATTTTATTCTTAGGTCTAGTGTTCTATATTAGAAGCATAGTCTATATTAAAAAGTCATCCACATGACTTTATTTAGGACACTATTATAATACAAGTAAAAAGTCATCTGTATGATTTTATTTAGGACAATATTCTAATGCATCATCCCTTGTCATTTGTATTGAAGTTTAATTTTTATTGCAGTTTTTAAAAACAATTTTTCACATCACAAATCTTTAACACATTAGACACCTTTTTTGAACTAGATAACTCGGACTTTGTAATGTTTAGAATCAAATAAAGTGTAGACACCTGTTAGTATATTTAAGGGAACAAGTTTTCCACAAAGCCTACTAGAAAATATAATACAATTTAAATTGACATTTATTAATAAAATCTTCATGAAAACTGATTGCTTGCTTGATTTGACTGCTGGATTCACCCACCATGAAACTTCAGTGTTTTTGTAAACTATTTTGCTTATGAAGTTCATTTGTGCAAGCTCCTTTACAGTGATTCTCATCAGGGGGTAATTGTTGGCCTTAGCTGAATTTTCAAAAACATTTGAGTAATGATCATCTTTTCTCTAGAAATAGAAATATATAATTACACACAAGGTATAAAAAGTCTTTTGTATGAGTTTATTCATGTTTGGTCTGTAATAGTGTGAGACATAGAAAGTTATCTCTATGACTTTATTTATGTTTGCTCTATAAAAGAATGAGACATACAAAGTCATCTGTATGAATTTATATCATTCTAAATAATTAAAGAAAGCATGATATTGTCTTCTGTCTGACTTTATACTACATTCTAAATAGTAGTAATTGACAATATTCTGTTGTTCAGGTGTAAAGAAAAAAGTTTGTGTTGCCAAAAAGTCATTTGTATGACTATATTTAGGCTACTGTATTGTAATAATACAAGGTAAAAAGTCAGCTGTAAGATTTTATTTAGGTTGCTCAGTATATGAAATCATGTAGGCATAGGCTATATCTGTATGACTTTGTTGTTTTCTCTATGTATCACTGGGTTAATATAATTTCTTCCACATGACATTTTAGTGGGTCATATAGATTAAAGGAGATAACCCAAAAGTTATCTGTTTACCTTTTCCATACTTCTTGCTAATAATTTGATGTTTAAAAAGTCATACAGAAGACTTTTTATCATTCTCCAAGTTTAAGGAAACAAAATATTGTCTTTTGTTTGACTTTGTTGTGCTTTCTATATAAGAGTAAATGACAATATTTGTTGCCTAGTATATAAAGGACCAATGACTTTTATTGTCAAATGTTGTTCACCCTAAACCTTACTCATTTTTGCTATCTTGGAAAGAGGTTAGGTTAGGAAATGAAACTTTCAGTAATGAATCTATGGCCAAAAATATACTCTGTGAAGGTATTGGCAAGCTTCCAATCATTTTCTGATTTCTAAGTCTTAGAAATTTGCCTATAACATTTTACCTTAATTTTCAGCTATTGGTTTCTTTTTCTCTGGTTCTAGTGCCAAAATTGCAATTCATGATATATATGTAAAATTTTCAGCCACATAGATATATTGCAGATTTTTGAAAAATCCCAAATTGGGATTAAGCAAAGTTGATACAAAATTAATGATCCTGTACTAGCTATCTCCCAGGTTATTGAAAAGCATACCAAAACCTAAGTGGGTCTCATTGGGCCCAATTCTAGTATATTTTACTTTCCTTTTTTAAATATGTACATATAATTAAACAGAAATGAGTATAGAGTGGTAGAAAATCATCCCTGGCATCTTCTGTTAGTATTGTGTGTATTCTTCAGGTTTGGGAGTTGGTACAAATTGTAGACATGAACTTACTACTATTTGGGAAGCATTAAAGTACAGTTTTATTCATTTGATATGATATTGGTCATGTTATTTCTTGTTTTTATTCTTTGTTATCTGTTATATACATAACTTCTTGTTTGTCTTCAAATCAGTTTGTTTTTCTGTTTTGTTTTTTCTATTTGATTTATTCTCTTTTCTATTGAGTAAACTACTGACTGTATAACAGATTTTCTAATAAATAAATAGATGAAAATTTTAGTTTTTGTGGTACTTGGTATTTACCAAGTGGGTCATTCCATGTCAAGCCAACCAGGTCATGTAATCCACCTCTTTAGATCTTGATGAAACTTGGCACAATTGTTGCATTTGCTATCCTATTGATAAATACCAGATTTTATTTCTCTATCTATTTTAGTTTTTTTTTCTACAAATTTTTTAATTTTCTTAATTTAACGTGATTTTAAGCCTCGGATTTCGTGTCTTGCAATGTAACTTGTAGCTTAAAAAATTAATATCTTGAAAACTATTTGAGATATCACTATGAAACTTTGCATTATATTTAATTAATATATTTAAAATAAAGAAAAAATACATTCACTAAGCTATCTCGACTCCAAAAAATAATAAAAATATTACAATCAGAATTTTTTTTTATTTTTAAACTGTTATCATGATTTACTAAAATTGCAATATCTCAGGTCTCAGACCTGGTAGAGTGTTCATATTTTTTTTTTTTTTACATACTCCTAGATACCTAGGCTAACAGATAAACAAAAAAGATATATGGCTTTTTCACATGTTTAGTTAATATTCCAAAAAGTAGAATATTATTAAGAAATTATAAATTTGTGGTTTACTTACATTTAATAAATGTGAAATAAAATAAAAACTGAAGTCTAAGAATCAATATCTTTTACAGCAATTATTAGTTCTGCTTGTTATATTTTTTCCACTTCATCCAACACTCTTCTGTTTTTCTGATACACTCTTTTTTGAAGTAGTACATTCTGCCAGTGCTACTTCATTGTGGTGCATCAAATGTACTGATAATGTGCTCCAACGGTATTATGCACAAGTCTCCTCTTTGAGGCCAGTAAAAGCTGGCAGCAGGTCCTGGAGAGCAAAGAAAAAGAATTTCAGCATCTTCTTCTTCATGAAACACAGTTTTAACAAGTCCAAAGTACCACTTTACATCATAGTTTGCAGCCACATAATCGTTTAAAGATGGTTGAATGCAGACCCAATCCATAGCAGAATCAAAAGAGAATATTAGAGTTGGATTAGGAATATCAGTAGTCCTCCTTAGTTCAATTTCATTTGTATTTAATGGTTTGAAATAATGGAAACTTCTAGTACTGGGAATAGTCTTGGTGGTTAAAAAACGTGACGCTAACTCCAATCTGAAAGCTTTAGCATTTTTTTTGTCAATAAAGTGAAAGTTTATTTTTTCAATGTTGACTTAAACTGCAGTTGCTGTCTTGATTTGATTTTCATCTGAAAGTTGAAGGCTGGCTTTTCTCAAAAATCTCTTTACAGTTCCTTCCAAGCCATCACATTTTGATTTCCCATGGCTTGTTGCAAAGAATGAATGTTTGGCTTTCCTTCCAAAGTCTTCATGATGGTTAGTTAGTTTTTTGAAACTATTTCTATTTTTGTATTGACCAGCACAGCCGTCAGTGAAATAATGAACTTGGTTTATTTTGGGATGATTTTCTTTCAGCCATTTCGAAATTTCTTTTTGTACGTAATTCACAAAACAAGTGTCATGTTGTAAATCATCACTTATGAAACAATGGTTCGAAAATAAAACTTTATCATCCTTTTTCAAGTAGAGTCGAACTGGATGAATTTTGCATCCACCTCTGTTCCAGTGATAACTTTGAATTTCATTTTTAATGGTGTAAGAATAATTTTCAATAAATCCATTACTACGATTGCTGTATTCAAAGGCGGATCTTCTTTCAGTTTTTTGAAAGTTATAGACTGATTTTGTAATATATGAATTTGGAATTAGGTTTTCTACAGATTTGCTCAGTAAAGAAATAAAGCCTTCAACGCTGATTGATTGCTTAACTATTTCTGTCCTGTCAGTATTAACCCATTGGCTTATAATTATTTCTTCTTCTAAATAATAATCTTTGCTCAATTTTGCAGTTAAGTATTCAATCAGGGCATCATCAGACGGACAGTTGTCACAATGGCGTAGCATACACTCACTGTTTTCAACATTACAAACCAACATCTTGATCAAATCTATGCAACTTTCTTCAATTTTTACAGCATCTAGTAACAATTTACTAGCCCCACAAGCCTATCAAAATTTTCTGCTTTTTCGATAAAATTTCTTTTGTCTTCTTTTTCATCTTCTGATATTTCAATGTCATAATCTAGAGCTTTGGAGATTTTTTTTCTTTACTTCTTTTGTTACTTTTTCAACCTTTCTTTTGTAATACAATCCCTTACTATGTGGTTGCAAATTATGAAGTTTAATTAGAAAACCCAAATCATTTAAGGCTGCATTTGTTTGTGAAAGGGAGACATTTCTAGATTCAAACGAATCCAATTCAATCATTAGTTCGTCATCAGATTCATTTTCAGTGATTATAGTTTTTTCTTCACAGAAGTTTCGACATGAAGGGCATATCTTTTGTCCAGGTTTAATAAAAATATTTTTTCACACAATTGTTTTGAAAAACTTAAAGATACATTTCTTAGTGACTTTTTTATTGGCGTTTTGTGTGTTTTTTTAATGGTTCTATGCATTTTGTTTGATATTTTTCAAATACACAAAGAAAGTAGTAGCTGTGATGGGAACAAACATTTTTAAATTCAATTAAATCGATTCCAGATCTAAGTTGAATTAATTCTTTTTCGTCCTCGGTTAATTTTGATAGATTGTAATTTTTTGGAAGGTATAAGGTTTTTTGGAAGGGGTGTTAAGGGCTGACATGGTGGAAAGGAGTTCCACAAATGGGATATATGCTGACAGGTCGGAAAAGAGTTCTGTACCTGAGAAAATAGTAGATAATAAAAGAATCAAATAATTTTTGAAAAAGATCAAATAATAATGTGAAAAAGCCATAAATCTGTTTTGTTTATCTGTTAGCCTATGTATCTAAGAGTATTTAAATAAAAATATGAACACTCTACCAGGTCTGAGACATGAGATATTGCAATTATAGTAAATCCCAACAATGGTCTACAAATAAAAAAAATTCTGATTATAATATTTTTTTAAATATATTAATTAAATATTATGCAAAGTCTCATGGTGATATCTCAAATAGTTTTCAAGATATTAATTTTTTAAGCTACAAGATACATTGCAAGATGCAAAATCCAAGGCCTAAAATCATGTTAAATTCAGAAAATTAAAGAATTTGTAGAAAAAAAAACTATAAGAGATAGAGAAATACAATTTAGTGTTTATCAATAGGATAGCGAATGCAATAATTGTGCCAAGTTTCATCAAAATCTAAAGAGGTGGGTTTCAAATTAATTATTTACTGGGTGATTTGACATGGAATGACCCAAGTGACATATAGCAATCTCAAATTCTGTTGGTCTGTCATTCCTGGTTTTGCTAGTTTAGGCACTTCCAAATAAGCTAGGACAACGGGATTTGACAGGCGTATCAGGCACAAGACTAAGTTAAATTAGAAATAGTCGTTTCCCTGATTCAACCATCTGGGGGTGGAGGGGTGGGGATGGACAGTTAATTCGAAAAAATGAGGTATTTTTAACTTACAAAGGGGTGATCGGATCTTAATGAACTTTTACATTTAGAAGGACCTTGCAACTCAGATCTCTTAGTTTAAATCCTGACTGGATCCAATTTCATTGGGGGGGGGGCTGGAAATCTCGGAAAACACTTAGAGTGGAGAGATCAGGATGAAACTTGATGAGAAGAATTAGCTCAAGGTCTAGATACATGATTGACGTAACTGGACTGAATCTGCTCTCTTTGGGGGAGTTAAAGGGGGTATTAATTCAGAAAAGTTAGAAAAACTGAGGTATTTTTAACATAAGAATGGGTTACCCTTTGTGGGGTATTTTTAAATTTGATATTTAGAAGGACCTCATGTCTCAGAGCTCTTATTTTAAATCCTGACCAGATTTTATATTGTCCCTTTTTTTAGATCATCACTTTTTTACAGATATGAACAGAAATATACTCAACCTATTGGAAACTCCATTAGTTCAGGGCAATCTAGCACAGGTAAGTCTTAAGATTTGTGCCTTTGTTTTCAAAGTGCTTAAATGATATAGTTTTCAGCATTGTATTTGAGTTTCATGTCTAAGTAATTAGTTGATGTTTTTTTCTCTCTCTTTTGTATTTTCTTGTCCCCATATTCTTTATCTCTATCTGATTAATTAGTTTAAAATGACGTTTGTTATTTGCGATCTTCTCTCTCATTCTTTCTACACTCTCTCTTTCTCTCTCTCTCTCTCTCTCTCTCTCTCTCTCTCTCTCTCTCTCTCTCTCTCTCTCTCTCTCTCTCCTATATACGTTGTTGAACGTTTTGAGTATTATGTTATTTTTGGAATGGAAATTAGTATACAATAATCAATGCTTGCCCTTCTTCTGTGTTATGTCTTGTTCAGTATTCAGTAATATTAGTTGTGATCAAAATTTACATGGCTTCTACTAATTTGTCTTCATCCTTTTTAAATTGTACTTCTTATTAGAGCTAGTAAATTTGAAGGTTTGTATTTAACTTAAAAAACACAAATGTCATAATAAATTGAAATTAAACCAAATTTAAAATTGCTCTAATTTTGCTTTTTAACTTAGTAAGGCTACTCTATCTTTAAATTGTATGTGAAACAACCCTTCAAGTGTTTTGAGGATTCGATAGGGCCCCTTGTCCAACTTTTTAATCGAAACCCCAAATTATAGATGAAACCTTCAGAGACTTAGATTTTTTTCCAGCATTCCTGATCTTTTCTGTATAAATCACTTTTTTTTTTACTTGGGTCTGAAAGTTACTCAGAATCTAAGAGATATGATACAAGGAAAATTTGTACCAAAAAGATATGATTAGGTCCTTATTGTCAAAACAAACAAAGATTTGTAAAGAAGAACAAGAGCTAAGAGCTCATATGGCACTTGTGACGAGGCGAGAAGAGCTAAGAGCCAAGAGATCATATAATATGAGCTCTAACAAAATTCTATGAATCAATAGATTGATTTAAAAAGGAAAATAAGAGGCTTAATGCCGGTCAAGATTTAAAATAAGAGCTCTGAGTCACGATGTCCTTCTAAATATCAAAATTCATTAAGATCCGATCACCCACTGGTAAGTTATAAATACCTAATTTTTTCTAATTTTTCCTCTCCCTTTACCCCCCCCCCCAGATGGTCGAATCTGGGAAAACGACTTTATCAAGTCAAATTGTGCAGCTCCCTGACACGCCTACCAATTTTCATCGTCCTTAGCCCCCCCCCCACGTCCAGAAGCACCAAACTCGCCAAATCACTGAACCCCTACCCCCAAATCCTCCAAAGAGAGCGAATCCAGTACGATTCTGTCAATCACGTATCAAGGACATTTGTTTATTCTATCCACCAAGCTTCATCCCGATTCCTCCACTCCAAGTGTTTTTCCAAGATTTTCCCCTCCAACTCCCCCCAATGTCAAAAGATCTGGTCGGGATTTGAAATAAGAGCTCTGAGACATGAATTCCTTCTAAAAATCAAATTTCATTACGATCCGATCATCTATTAGTAAGATAAAAATACCCCAATTTTCACGTTTTCCAAGAATTCCGGTTTCCCCCTCCAACTCCCCCGAATGTCAAAGGATCTGGTGGGGAATTTGAAATTAGAACTTTAAAGCACAAAATCCTTATAAATATCAAATTTCATTAAGATCTGGTCACCCTTTCGTAAGTTACAAATACCTCAATTTTCAAAATTACTCCCCCCCCCCCAGTCCACCAAAGAGAGCAGATCCGGTCTAGTTATGTCAGTCACGTATCTTAGACAGGTTTCTATTCTTCCCATCCAGTTTCATCCTGATCTCACCGCTTTAAGTATTTTCTAAGATTTCCGGTACCCCCAACTGCCCCCCCCCCAATTACGCTTGATCCGGTTGAGATTTAAAATAAGAGATCTGAGTTACGAGATCCTTCTAAATATGAAGTTTCATGAAGATCCGATCACTCCTCCGTAAGTTAAAAATACGTCATTTTTTCTTATTATGGCACTTGTATTAACCAAGTGACATAGCAGTCGCCAATTCTGTCGGTCTGTCAGTCCTGGGTTTGCTACTTTAGGCACTTCCAGGTAAGCTAGGACGATGAAATTTGGCAAGCGTATCAGGGACCGGACCAGATTAAATTAGAAATAGTCGTTTTCCCGATTTGACCATCTGGGGGGGAGTGGGGGCCCGGTTAATTCGCAAAAAAATGGAAAAAAATGAAGTATTTTTAACTTATCAGCGGGTGATTGGATCTTAATGAAATCTGATGTTTGGAATGATATTGTGTCTCAGAGCTCTTATTTTAAATCCCGACTGGATCTGATGACATTGGGGGGGAGTTGGGAGGGGAAAACCTAAAGTCCCGGTTTTGCTACTTTAGGCACTTCCAGGTAAGCTAGGACGATGAAATTTGGCAAGCGTATCAGGGACCGGACCAGATTAAATTAGAAATAGTCGTTTTCCCCCCGATTTGACCATCTGGGGGGGGGGAGTAGGGGCCGGTTAATTCGGAAAAATAGAAAAATGAAGTATTTTTAACATATGAGTGGGTGATTGGATTTGATGTTTGGAATGATATTGTGTCTCATAGCTCTTATTTTCAATCCCGACCGGGTTTGATGACATTGGGGGGAGTTGGAGGGGGGAAACCTAAAATCTTGGAAAACACTTAGAGTAGAGGGATCGGGATGAAACTTGATGGGAAAAATAAGCGCAAGTCCCAGATACATGATTGACGATCGGAACTGATTTGCTCTCTTTGGGGTAGTTGGTGGGGGGAGTAAGTCTTAAAAATTAGAAAAATGAGGTATTTTCAACTTACGAAACGGGTGATTCGGCTCTCAATGGAATTTGATGTTTAGAAGGATATCGTGTCTTAGAGCTCTTATTTAAATCCCGACCGGATCTGGTGATGGGGGTGGGGGAGATGGGAGGGGGGGAAACCTAAAACTTGGAAAACACTTAGAGTGGAGGGATCGGGATGAAACATGGGTGGGAAAAATAAAAACAAGTCCTAGATAGATGATTGACATAAGCGGAACGGATCCGCTCTCTTTTGGGTAGTTGGGGGGGGGGGTATTTCTGAAAAAATAAAAAAAAGAGGTATTTTAACTTACGAACGGTGATCGGATCTCAATGAAATTTGATATTTAGAAGGATATCGTGGCTCAGAGCTCTTATTTTAAACCTGACCGAATCTGGTGACATTGGGGGGGGAGTTGGGAGGGAGAAACCTAAAAATTGGAAAACACTTAGAGTGGAGGGATCGGGATGAAACTTGTGGAAAAAACACGAGTCCTAGATACATGATTGACATAACCAGAACGGATCCGCTCTCTTTGGGGTAGTTGGGGGGGGGGTTAATTCTGAAAAATTAGAAAAAACGAGGTATTTTTAACTTACGAACGGGTGATTGGATCTCCATGAAATTTGATTTTTAGAAGGATATCGTGTCTCAAAGCTCTTATTTTAAATCCTGACCGGATCTGGTGACATTGGGGGAAGTTTGGGGTGCGGGAGACCTAAAATGATGGGAAACGCTTAGATTGGAGGGATTGGGATGAAACTTGGTTGGAAAAATAAGCAGAAGTCTTGCATACGTAATTTACATAATTGGAACGATCCGCTCAATTGTGGGGGGGGGGGGTAATTCTGAAAAATAAGAAAAATGACGTATTTTTAACTTACGAAGGAGTGATCGGATCTTCATGAAACTTCATATTTAGAAGGATCTCGTAATTCCGATATCTTATTTAAATCTCAACCGGATCAAGCGTAATTGGGGGGGGGGCAGTTGGGGGGACCGGAAATCTTAGAAAATACTTAAAGCGGTGAGATCAGGATGAAACTGGATGGGAAGAATAGAAACCTGTCTAAGATACGTGACTGACATAACTGGACCGGATCTTCTCTCTTTGGTGGAATTGGGGGGGGGGGTAATTTTGAAAATTGAGGTATTTGCAACTACGAAAGGGTGACCAGATCTTAATGAAATTTGATATTTAGAAGGATCTTGTGCTTTAAAGTTCCAATTTCAAATTCTGACCAGATCCTGTGACATTCGGGGGAGTTAGAGGGGGGAACCGGAATTCTTGGAAAACATGAAAATTGGAGTATTTATATCTTACGAATAGATGATCGGATCGTAATGAAATTTGATTTTGAGAAGGAATTCATGTCTCAGAGCTCTTATTTCAAATCCCGACCAGATCTTTTGACATTGTGGGGATTTGGAGGGGGAAATCTTGAAAAACACTTGGAGTGTAGGAATCGGGATGAAGCTTGGTAGATAGAATAAACAAATGTCCTTGATACGTGATTGACAGAATCGTACTGGATTCGCTCTCTTTCGGGGAGTTGGGGGGAGGGGTTCAGTGATTTGGCGAGTTCGGTGCTTCTGGACGTGCTAGGGCGATGAAAATTGGTAGGCGTGTCAGGGAGCTGCACAATTTTTTCTAATTGTACACGTTTATGTTATACTCTGGTATTTACCGGCATTGAGCATGTCTCATTTGACGCATCTAAAGATATTAGCGGCCTTTTTTTGTATCTTTTCTTGTCCTTTTTTGCTGACTGGTGTTTAAACCCCCCCCCCCCCCAAAAAAAAAGAAAACATGTGGTAAATAATCCCTTACGAAAAATACTCTTCTCCAGAAAAAAATGGAAAATACCCCCTCCCCGTGGAAATTATCCCCAGGCAGCTGGTTGGTCTCCAATCCCCTTGGACTACAAAAAAAGACTAGAAATATTAATTTCTGATGGAATGAGCACATTCCGAAGTTTCTTTGACCTTGAAGTGGAGGTGAGGATAAGGAAGGGGCAATCCCCCTCCTGTACGGAATAAATTCTGCTCATTTTGGGGTTTAGCGCTATTCTTAAGTTCAGAATAACGGTGTAAACCAGAAATATACCTAGAAATCATAAGGGCGTAGATGTCAATTTCACATTTTCGATGCGTTTTTAAAAGTTTCTGTAGTACCCCCCCCCCCCTCTAAAAAAATGTTGGAAAATACCCTTTTGCTGGCTTTTTGTTGGGAAACTTGTCAAGTAGGGGATTACCGGTCTGATGTTAAAAACAATCAGAAATTAGTCTTTTTCAAATGAAAGTGCTCAAGAAATATTTTTTACCCGAGATCGCCCGCAAGAAAGTTTCTGGGTGGAATTTTCAGCTAGAATAGAATTGTCTTGGAGGAATTTCCCTGGAGCGGGGGGGGAGTATTTTTTTATGTGAAAGGAGCTTTCCATGGTGGAATTTTTCCGTGGAGGAAGGAATTTTTCATGGAGAGGAGCGAGATTTCCCGGCATTATTTGAGAGAACGATTAAAAATTTAATTAAAAAAAAAGTTTTACGGGACCCAGAGATCAAATCACGCTGCAGGAACGCACTGCAGGGCTGACGCAGGAACCTTAGTAGTCAAAAAGCGTTGTTAATTCTTAAATAAAATTAAAAAAAGTTTTTTTTAATTGGAAGTAAGAAGCTACATCAAAACTTAAAATGGACAGAAATTATTGCGTATACCTTAGTATAGTTTAGTATATAGCATACATATATAGTTTAGTATATAGTATACATAAACTTTAGCATACGTATACTTTTAATTAATTGTAAGTTTTGAATTTTTCGTCCCAATTGTTTAAGAGTAACTCCTGAAGCAGAATGGCTGTTTAATAAGAATAATAAGTTTTTTGTTTTTTTTTAATCATTAGTTATGAAAGAGTGTCGGTGGGTGCAGAGTGGGGACAGAGGACGGTGCCTGAAACCACCTTGAGGGAGCCGGATTATATGGCATGATTTGATTAACAATCAGAAATCAAAATTTAGGAAAAACTGAGTATGTAAAAAGGGCTGTCCCCTCAACGCCTCGCTCTTTACGCTAAAGTTTTCATTGTTTTAAAAAGTTGAGTTGTGAGGAAGAGTCAAACAGTTTGTGTTGTAACGAACTGTAGTAAGGAGCGACCCGGCTAAATAGTAACCAAAACTCTAAAAAATAGAATTTTGATACCAATAGCTACATCAAAAGAATGGCGTTTTAATGCTGATTTTAAATATTTAAGTTTCATCAAGTTTAGTCTTACCCATCAAAAGTTACGAGCCTAAGAAAATTTGCGTTATTTTAGAAAATAGGGGGAACACCCCCTAAAAGTCATAGAATTTTAACGAAAATCACACCATCAGATTCAACGTATCAGAGAACCCTACTGAAGAAGTTTAAAGCTCCTATCTACAAAAATGTGGAATTGTGTATTTTGGCCAGAAGGCAGATCACGGATGCGTGTTTATTTGTTTGTTTTTTTTTCCCAGGGGTGATCGTATCGACCCAGTTGTCCTAGAATGTTGCGAGAGGGCTCATTCTAACTGAAATGAAAAGTTCTAGTGCCCTTTTTAAGTGACCGAAAAAATTGGAGGGTACCTAGGCCCCCTCCCATGCTATTTATTTTCCCAAAGTCAACAGATCAAAATTCTGAGAAAGCCATTTTATTCAGCGTAGTCGAAAAACATTATAACTATGTCTTCGGGGACGACTTACTCCCTCACATTCCCCGTGGAAGGGGCTACAAGTTATAAACTTTGACTAGTGCTTACATATAGTAATGGTCATTGGGAAGTGTACAGGCGTTTTCAGGAGGATTTTTTGGTTTGAGGCAGGGGTTGAGAAGACGGGGATATGCTGGGGGAAGTTTCTATCGAGGAATTTATCATGGGGGAAGAAAATTTCCATGAAGGGAGCGCAGGATTTACTAGCATTACTTTAAAAAAATGAAAGAAATAAATATGAAAAGTTTTTTTTTCAGCTGGAACTAAAAAGCAGCATTAAAACTTAAAACGAACAGAAATTATTACCTATATGAGGGACTCACCTCGTCCTAATACCTCGCTCTTTACGCTAAAGTATTTTTAGTAATTTCAACTATTTATTCTGGGGCTTTTGTGATTCAGGGGTCATTCTTAATGAATTGGGACAAAATTCAAGCTTTAGTGTAAAGAGCGAGGTACTGACGAGGGGGTGAACCCCCTCATATATCTAATAAAAACATGAGAATACAAAAGTTCTTTACGTAAGCTAATTTATAAGTTACGTATATCTTTTACTAATAAATGATTCGTAAAAAATTAAAAGTTCTAGTTGCCTTTTTAAGTAACCGAAAATCGGAGAGCAACTAGGCTTCTCCCCACTCTTTTTTTTCTCAAAATCATTCGATCAAAATTATGAGAAAGCCATTTAGCCAAAAAAAAAAATATGCAAATTTCGTTTCAATTATTCCTCTGTGGAGAGCCAAAATCAAAACATGCATTGAGTAAGGAGCGACATTAAAACTTAAAACGAACAGAAATTACTTCGTATATGAAAGGGCCTGCTTCCTCATCAAGGCCCCGCTCTTTACGCTAAAGTTTTTTACTGTTTTAAAAAGAAGAATTGAGAGAAAGAGTCAAACTTTAGCGTAAAGAGCGGGGCGTTGATGAGGAAGTAGCCCCTTTCATATACGAAGTAATTTCAGTTCGTTTTAAGTTTTAATGTCCCTCCTTACTTTCAGTTAAAAAAAAAACTTGTTTTTTTTTATTTAATCAAAATATAGAGTAAAGAGTAAGACGTTGAAGAGAAAATAACCCCCTTCATATGCAGAATATGTGTTTGTTTTAAGTTTTGGTTTGTTCCTTACTTTCAGTAAAGTGCAAGGGATTAGGGAAAGCTTTCCCGGTGATCCTGAAATAAAACAAATTGGGCGTCTTCTTTATATGGGGGGATGATAAGGCAGGATGATGCTGTTAGCGGGAAGTACGGTGGAGGTTATCTGAGAGAGGAGGGGTTGGGATTGTTTCGGCAAATAACTGGTGGAGTCCTGAACCAGTCAGTGACTTCTTGGACGCACGGAGAGGAGAGGAGTCCAAAGGAATTGGATTTTTGGGAGAAATGTGAAACAACTGAGTGGTCATAGGGAACTTAAAAAGTTTTCAAATTGATTTTGACGAGTACCGATAGGAAACCGAGTAACCGATAAGAAATTTACGCTTTAGAGAGAGGTAAAAGAGGAAAAACCATTTTCCAAAATGACATTTTGCAGTGTAGTATTCTCCAGAACTGCAATTAAAGGGAAAATGTTCATTTCACCCGTACCTACCCACAGGAAGAATCTCCCATAAGATTTGCCCAATTGCCCCATATATTAGGAAAACATTAATTTTACACAGTTGTGATGTTTCAACCGTCTTGATCTGAAACTGTAATGTTTCTAGTGTTCTTGACTGTAATACGAGTGTTTTTATAATACTAGTCTTCGTGAATACTAGTGTTCTAATTATAATACTTGTGTAGTATTCTAATACTGGCATTGCCATAAAAACAAGGCAACCAACTTGTGAAAAACTGGCCGCTTCGACGCAAGTGAGCTTGAAATTAGCTTTTGGACTAGCTTTTTTATGTTTAAAAAAATATGTTTAAGCAATTTTTTGTTTTAAACCTGAAACATATTTTATTAGTCGGACTGACGAACAAATCTATCAAACTTGTTGTTTAATATTTTACCACAAGCACCAACAGAAGAATAATTGAGAACAGTTTATAACTACTCCTTGGAAAGGGTTTTAGCAATTTTTGTAAAGGAAAAGGAGAGGGGTCTTGAGCCTTAAAGCTTCCGCAAAATTAGTAGTTGCAGTTTTGGTGTTTTTATATTGATAATATTACCAGCTTTTGATCCATCGTTTAGATCCTTTAGAATAGAATCCCCCCCCCTTTAGGGTCGTGCCACGGTTTGTCTGTTGTTTGTTCTGTATCTGAATCATTCTCCCCAAGCCTTGATCGTATGGTTATTATGACCACTCCAGTCTGTAAGAGAATTCAAGAAGAGAGTTTTGATTGATAGAATTGCCTGTGATATCCTTAGTATGTTGCTTGTGGTTTAAGAGGTCAAAATACCATCAGAGTCTCTTTTTTTTTACCTTACTATGGCCTAATTTTTCGTTTAGGGAAAATTTGTTTTGCTGTTCTAGGTCTCAGCAAATAAAGGAGTGATCGTTGACGCCACTCCGTTTAATGATTCAGTGAATGTGATAAAAATCTCCAAGCTACTTCGAGATACCGGCTACCAGCTTAGAGGGGACGAAGTACTATATGATGGAGAAACAGGAAAGGAATTAAAGTGTCAGGTAATGAATTTGAAATTGAATTTGACTCAAGTGCAAGAATGTAGTATATCGAATCGTTGTACTGAGAGGTGGGTCTTTAATACCTAAAGAGAAAGTTTCTAGGTCTTAATATTCTATTTTTTCCATTGTATGTTCTGTTAATATATAGTCTATAGAAGGAGAAAGAGAGAGAGAGAGAGAGAGTGAGGGAGAGGATATATTATAGAGGAAGAAAGAGGGAGTGATAGATCTATCACATAGTATAACCGCTCAATTATTCTGGAATGTTGGTGGCTTGGGCCGAAATATTTGTCGGGGGCTAGTCAGCAAGTATGTGATAGGGAATTTTAAATGGATATGGTTAATCTGACGACATTTAATTATTTTTCACAGATGTTACAATTGTGGAGAGTTGGTTAACTGTGTAGCTGCAAAGTGTAGTCAGGGGCATATAAAAATAAAACCATATAAAAATATTGGGTGAAGTAGTATTTCTTAAAAAATCTTGATTGCTAAGGAATAGTTGATGTTCCAATCCACCCAATTAGTGTAGGTAAGCATATAGATTAAATATTTTATTTAATATTTAAAGTCTTCATTAGGTGATGCTGTCTTATTTGCGCCATTATTTCACACTTTGTTTAAGTATACTTATTCAAATGAGAAGGGGATGGGGGGTTAAAAGAAAATTGCGTTTCTTGTCGAAATTGATCTGAAGTACAGGGATGAATTTCTGGAGGAGATGGGGCCAGAAATAATGAAAAAAAGTTTTTTTTTAAGTATAGCGCTGAAAGTATTGTTTCAATCACAATTGAAAAATTTCTTTTCATTTTCTTTTCCGTGTTTTCATCAAAATAATGCTATTTTTGGTATTCTCATTAAAAAATATATACAAAAATCAATTTTTTTCTTCCGTAGATTTTGTATCCCTAGTATTTTCACTATTTGGTTCCATTGTTTTTTTATGGTGCTTGGTATTAACAAAGTGACATATAGCAATCGCAAATTCTGTCGGTCTGTCTGTTGGTCCCGGTTTTGCTACTTTAGGCATTTCTAGGTAAGCTAGGACGATGAAATTTGGCAAGCGTATCAGGGACCGGACCAGATTAAATTATAAATAGTCGCTTTCCCGATTTGACTATCTGGAGGGGAGTAGGGGTTCAGTTAATTCGGAAAAAATAGAAAAAATGAAGTATTTTTAGTTTACGAATGGTTGATCAGATCTTAATGAAATTTGATATTTAAAAGGATCTTATGCTTTAAAGCTCTAATTTCAAATTCCGACCAGATCCTGTGACATTGGGGGGGAGTTGGAGGGGCAAACAGGAATTCTTGGGAAACGTGAAAATTGGGGTATTTTTGTCTTACGAATAGGTGATCGGATCTTAATGAAACTTGATATATATATAGAATGATCTTGTGTCTCAGATGCTCCATTTTCGACTCGAATTGGATCCGGGGACATAGGGGGTTGGAGGAGGGAAACAGAAATCTTGGAAAACGCTTAGAGTGGAGAGCGGGAATTTGATGGGAAAAATAAACACAAGTTCTAGATACGTGATTGACATAATTGGAACGGATCCGTTCTCTTTGGAGGAGCTAAGAGGTGTTAATTTGGAAAAATTAGAAAAATTGAGGTATTTTTGACTTAAGAACGGGTGACCGGATCTTAATGAAATTTGATATTTAAAAGGAATTCATTTCTCAGAGCTCTTATTTCAAATTCCGACCATATCTTTTGACATTGGGGGAGTTGGAGGGGGAAATCGGAAATCTTAGAGAACGCTTAGAGTGGAGGAATCGGGATGAAGCTTGGTGGATAGAATAAGCAAATGTTCTTGATATGTGATTGATGTAACCGTACTGGATTCGTTCTCTCTGGAGGAGTTGGGGGAGGGGTTCAGTGATTTGTCGAGTTTGGTGCTTCTGGACGAGCTAGGACGATGAAAATTGGTAGGCGTGTCAGGGAGCTGCAGAAATTGACTTGATAAAGTCGTTTTCCCAGATTCGACCATCTGGGGGGCTAAAGGGAGAGGAAAAATTAGAAAAAATGGGGAATTTATAATTTACGAGTGGGTGATCGGATCTTTATGAATTTTGATATTTAGAAGGACATCGTGACTTAGAGCTCTTATTTTAAATCCTGACCGGTATTAAGTCTCTGATTTTCCTTTTAAATCAATCTATTGATTTCTAGAATTTTGTTAGAGCTCATACCATATGAGCTCTTGGCTCTTAGCTCTTTCAACGTCTTCACAAGTGCCATATGAGCTCTTGGCTCTTGTTTTTATGGCACTTGGTATTAACCAAGTGACATATAACAATCGCCAATTCTGTCGGTCCCGGTTTTGCTACTTTAGGCACTTCCAGGTAAGCTAGGACGATGTAACTTGGCAAGCGTATCAGGGACCGGACCAGATTAAATTAGAAATAGTCGTTTTCCTGATTTGACCATCTGGGGGGGGGAGTGGGGGGCCGGTTAATTTGGAAAAAATTAAAAAAATGAAGTATTTTTAACTTATGAGCGGGTGATTGGATCTTAATGAAATTTGATGTTTGGAATGATATTGTGTCTCAGAGCTCTTATTTTAAAGCCCGACCAAATCTGATGACATTGGGGGGAGTTGGAGGGGGGAAACCCCTCCACTCTCTTTACTACTAGTACTATGAAGAACTCACCGCAGCACCAAGCCACTGGAGTCCAACACAGCTACGCACGCTCCTCTATCCCAATTTATTCAGAGCCTCCCTCTTTACACCCTTCCAGGAAGTTTCTATTCCCTTTAAATCCTTCTTTATGACATCCTCCCACCTCAACTGCGGACAACCTGCTTTCTGTTTAGCCCTAGAAAGTTGGCTGAAAAGGACAATTATTGGTAATCTGTCATCCTTTATCCGAAGATTGTGCCCTAGCTATATCTACCTTTCTCTCATTACAGCCCTACAAAGCGGTATTTACCTACGATATTTGCACCACCTACTGTTTGAAATACGGTCTGTCAGAGGGTTTCATTAGTTTATTTATAATGATTTATTTACGTTTTAAGCATGACCTTTTTTTCACTACTTCTGCTCCCCTCTGGTTTAAATTAGTTCTTTTTATTTATTTAAAAAAACTTCTTTTGTTGAAAAATCTTCTGTTTGTTAAGTTAAAAAAATTAATTTCTGTAAGTTTTGTTGATATTTTTTTATTGATGAATAAAAGCAAAAAGATTTTGGGTTGCTCTTCACATTCTGGACAAAATTTTGCTAGGAATTCTAAAAATAGCTATATTATAGAACTACAAATGGTTGGGTACGGGTACTAGTATTTTAAAAAATGTGAACAATTTTGGGAATTTTTGGGGGGTGAAGCTGTTCCGTCGTATCTACTGTTACAACCTTTGATATTGACGAATAATGATCAAACACTTCGTTGTAGGAATTTTGTGTTTGTGTTATATTTTGATTTAATAGCTTGTTTGTTTGCATTTTGAGCTAGTATATTAGCTAATGTAGTTCCAATTTGTTGTAAAAAAAAAAGGAGATGAAGAATTCCTGACAAGATTTTTTCCAGTTGCGATTCCCTTGGTTCTGAAACTTTTATTGAGGTGTCTTCACGGCCTGAAATTTTAATGAGATCAAAAAAGAGATCACACTAAGAATATAACACACTAATAACACACACTATAACACACACTTTCAAACTAAGAATCAATACAACCATTTTTTTTTCAAACATTCTTTGTCGCTGATGAGCTTCCTTCGGTCAACAAATCAAAATTTAGTATCTACTTGTCCTTTCCGTCCAATATTCCCTCACAGTTTCAGCTAGGTCGCTTAAGGCGTTAATCTATACCATTAACCGTATATGAACTATTGAAGACCTCTCATTCTGATATCCTGGATGGAGATAGTGTCATTTGATTTAGCTCAACATCGCCTTCAATATTTACAGAAAGTTTCAAATATCTTAGCCGTTCCTGCCGTATTGCAGGTGAACCATTTTGACACCCTGGATGCATACAGTTAACCGATTTAGTTCAATATCCCCATCGGCATTCCCTCAAAACAGAGTTTTTTGATTTAGTTTAACATCTCTCTCAACTTTCGGTGAAAGTTCCCACTTAATACTCTTAAATGTTCCCGAGTTATTGCATATATGCCATATTGACATTCATAATGCACTTAATGTCTCCTGAATTAGTTCAATATACCTCTCGATATTCACTCGAAATTTTTACTTAATACTGTTAGGTGTTCCTGGAATATTATAAATGCGCCCTTTTTTTACCTTTATGTTCACAGTTGCTTTTGACTTTGTTGTACAATGTTTGTTTGTTCCCTGAAAGTTTCTACTGTGGTCCATGGAACTTCCTGAGATACTGTCAATATGTCGTTTTGGCAACCTTGACGCACATAGTGCGTTTTGATTTTGATCAGTACCATCTGTACAATTATCTGAAAGTCGCCTTAATACCCTAAGAAGTTGCTGAGATATTTTTGATATGCCCTTTTTTCAACCTGAATGCAGGTAGTATCCTATCGTTGAATTCAATTTGCTCTCTGATCATTCTTTGAAAGTTAAACTTGATATCAGAAGCTGTTCGTGACATGTTGCGGATACTGTCTTTTGACAATTTGTTCGGGATCTATCTCAACATGCACCGAAGGTTTCAGCTTTATACTTTAAGCAATTCTTGTTATATTATATCAACTTTAAGCGATTCTTGTTGTATTATGTCAACTTTAAGCTATTCTTGTTGTATTATATCAACTTTAAGCGATTCTTGTTATATTATATCAACTTTAAGCGATTCTTGTTATATTATATCAACTTTAAGCGATTCTTGTTATATTATATCAACTTTAAGCGATTCTTGTTATATTATATCAACTTTAAGCGATTCTTGTTATATTATATCAACTTTAAGCGATTCTTGTTATATTATATCAACTTTAAGCGATTCTTGTTATATTATATCAACTTTAAGCGATTCTTGTTATATTATAGGTTCATCATTTTGACGAAATGGATGCACATAGTGTCTTTCGATTTAGTTTCGAATCCTCCCCAGCATCCTCTGAAAGCGTCTACTAAATACTCTTAATACCCTTAGAAATTACTAAGATATTGGAGATGTGCTCTTTTGACTACCTGGATGCACATATATTCTTGTGATTCAGTTCGATTTTCTTCTCAACCTTCTCCTTAAAGTTTAAACTTAAAACCCCTAGCTGCTCAGTTATTGTATACTAGCCATTTTGACAATCATGATATTAGTCTACTTTCATGTTTAATTCCTGGTCTGACATGTTGAGAGCCAAAATAATTGGACAATATCAACGCGGTAGCTCCCGAAAATGTCTGGGACAGCACTGCAACGCAACTGTGACCATGACTGGGGTCTCATTCGGAACCGGTTTTAGACTGATTGGAAACCAGTAACATCTGGATTGCCTCGTGGGTTGGACCTCACTTCCTCAAGGCCATGGTCACACAACATTTGCCCCGTGGCCGCTGGGCCTTAGTCGCTCCTGAGCCGTTCTTGATAGTGCAAATGCGTCTTTCTTACGACCTTGTTACACGTAGTACACCTTCCTGACTCTCACACAGTTCACCACCCTTCTCACCATCCCCCAAGACCTGACTAAATTTGATTTCAAAGGATTTCAATAAAAGGGGTACCAGAATTGATAATAAGTAAAATACGCTTAGCTACATATATATATATATATATATATATATATATATATATATATATATATATATATATATATATATATATATATATATATATATATATATTGTATAATATATTAGTTCTTCACCACTTTTTCGATGGTTTTATCTCCGTGGGGCTCTTAGAAAATGTAAATTTTTTAAATCACACCTTATCTACCCATGAAAGTTTTGCCCAGAAAATTTCTTTTCCGCCAAAAACTAATCCATGCTACCCCCGCCCCTCCTTAGGTAGTACTCATTTTCACATTTAGCATTTATCTTGTATTGATTAATTCAGTTTTAAGGAACACATTTGTATCTGTGCTTTTCCTATATCACAAAATGTTCCAGGAAAGTCTAAAAGGATTTGTTAATAGCAAGCATAATTACATGTGAAGAAAAAAGGTCTTGACCAGACATCGCAACCGTCTTGAGGTTTTCGTTCTTGTAATGTATTTAGCCAGTCTTCAAAATTTATCCTATAAATTTTTTAGTTCGGAAAAACATATTGTCTATTGTCTGCAAATGATTGACTTTTCTTTTCTTTTCTAGATAATGAAGTAGCTGGGCAGTAAATTTCAGAACTCTCTGTATAATCTGTTCTCTGTTGCATTCGTCTTTTTGTGTATAGACGCTTATTTTTACATAAAAAGACAGTGCAGCAGAACTGGTTTCTTATAATTTTAAAGTTTAAAAAAAAAACAAGGGTTCTAAACCTCAAGTTAAATAGAATCTCAGAAAAATTCGCGTATATTTTTTTGCTCCCCTTTTTATATTTTACTAAAAAAATAGAACCCTAAAAATTTTTTTAATCAATTTTGCTTCAATTTTTTGCTAATCCTTCACCTAACGAATTTACTGCTCATTGAAGCTGTGCAATTATGTGGCCTCTGCTCCTGCCAAAGAACCTCTTTCTGACTCAATATACAACAACATTTTTTTATTTTATATTTTAATATAAATTTAATCAATAAAATATTGTTTCTTTGTATTCTTGCAAACTGCTTGTTGTTCTTTGAGCTAGGGATAGTTCATAGGGACGGAGTACAAGATAGAGAAAATTAAAATAAACACATAACTATGTTTATCAAAACAATTTATGAAGAGCACTTACTATACACGAACAACTATTGTATACTTTCAACTTTAAGCATCCCCTTTTAAGAAGGGGATGCCATGAAGGAAAAGTGATATTGTGGTTATGTTTCAAAAACAGTTTCGACAGACCTATTTTGGGCCCGCCATTTTATATTTGAGGATTAATGCTAAACTTAAAAAATGTAGCTAGGACTTTTTTATATATAGAGTGAACCTGATAAAAGTAGGAAAGGGGATCTTGCTTGTCCAAAAACCCCAATGCCCGGGTTTACTGTATCTATATGCTTACTAATGGCAAAGTAATAATAATCATAAAATGACTAAAGTAATTCATTCTTTCAAATATATTGACCATCGGGTAAAGAATAATTTCAATTGAAAATATATTGCGTATTCATTGAAGAGGCAATGCTACTAATTGTTTTGGGGAGTTAAATGAGGGCTGCACAACTCATATTAATGGCCTTTTCCGTTTCTTTTTGTGCTGGATTTCTTCATTCAATTTAGTCTGTTTGGTTTAAGATTGTTAACTTAGAGGATTCGACTTATGTCCGCTCTGATCTCTAAAATTGTGTCTTTTCTTTCGCGAAAATGTATCGTTTTCATGCATTGAATTTTTAAATCAAATAACAGTGTATACAGTACTTTTGTGTTGACGATAGCTTCTGGTCTATGGATGAGCATCCTAACCCCAAAAACCTTTGGGCGTTTTCATGAGTATCTAGGCTTGTATGAGAAGCCTAGAGGAAACTTTTAAGAACCTAATAAAATTATTGAAGAAGAATTTTTATCGTCCTTCAAAAGAACTATGCAGTAAGGTCGTGGAAATATGGCATATACTTTATGACATTTTACAAAATGTTGAAGATTAGCAAAAAAATATATAAAACGCCTTTTAAACCGTTGATTGTTGAAAAGACGTTATACTTTTGACTGTGGAGGAGACCTGTACTTAACGCTTTCGGTCTCTAAAACTCATGAAAATTTGTTTATAATGGCTTTTGAGTTGATTGTAATCGAAAGTAACCCTAGAACAAAAGAGGTTATAGCATTAAGCGTTAATTAATTATATCATAAGTGCAACAGCATTTTTCATAAGCTTGCTCTTTGGGAAACAAGTTCTTTCTGCTATTGTAATTGAAAATACCCTTTATAACAATTTTTTGCCGATTCGAGATATAAGGCTCAACCCCTTTTTATAGATTGTTGGCAACAGTAGTATTTTTTTTAGTAATGACTTTAGTGCAATCAGGCTGTCTAAACATAGGAATTGACTATCCCTTATGAGGTGTTTCTTTACCTACCGTAACGGTGATACTAGTATATAGCTAGTAAGAATGGTGGGTACTCAGAAGAATATCCATTGACACCCTGTTTTATCTCTAGAAGCCGTATTACTAATCCTTTGGTGGAGTATAAACAGTTTTCAATGAGCTCTGCAGAACACGGGCATTCATTTTCGGGAACAAGCTTTGTGTAAAATTTGCAGAGAAGTATAATTGAGATGGATGGCATTGTGTCCATAGAAGGTATAATTTCACCATGCTTTTTTGCCCAGAAGGAACAAACCCATTCGAGAATATCTACCGCGTGAATGGATGGTGAAAATATATTTTTGAGGAGATGGGATTAATCAATACTCTTCATAGCTTTACCTCCAAAGATGAAACCAGAATGTTGCACGATCTTTGACTGACTAACTGATTTTTTTGTGTGTTCTCTCTGTCTTTGATTTTTGGAAACTGAACCTCTTGGCAATAGATAACTTTCTGTCTCCACAAGATATACTTGTGGGTACCCGGGAACCTAGGTTGTGTCTCCATTTCTAAGGACATTTGTCAGTATCAGTAAAAAAGTATAGAGAATTCTTTACCTCAAAACAGCGTCGATCTGAAAACACTGTCAATTAGTCCAATCTGTTTTAATGTATTGCACCTTACATACGGTAAAGCCCTGCTTGTCCATAAATGTGGTCATGATAAAAGTTGAAAAAATCAAAAAGAAAGTTTTCTCCACTAATATCTAATATTTGCACCATAATGCATTTTAAATTACATAAGCCGATTTTTTTTTCTGTTGACAAGACTATTACCTGCCCTTTAAATAAAAATGGTTAATGGCCTCTTTTGAATTATATTATTGAAAACAGGAAGTTTCGCATAAAAAGCAAAAAATTCAAACCAAACGAGAACCAAAAAGTAAAATCCAAAAGATTTTGCATAAACTCTTAGTTTGAGCAAAATAATTTTGATAAATCAAGCAGAAATCCATAAGAGAAGGAAACTTAAAATGAAGAAAAATGAAAAGAGTGAATGAAAGCGAGCTTAGAATGAACGTAAGTTGCCGTAAGTAAGGGTGGTGATGTCTAGTGCGGGCTAATCTACAAAAAACTTCAAAAATCCTCAGAAAAACCGGTAATTTATGGCATTACTTAAAGTTTATTTAAGCTCTTTGGATGCAAGTTTCGAGTTGGGACTATAAGAATGATTGATAAAACCCAGCAGACTAAATACGATTTTACGTTTTATTCTGACACAATCTTCCTATATTAGCTGTCTTACAAAACAAAATTGAGTCTTCGTCAGTATGGATATATACACTGTCTGTGTCAACTAGAATTTCCCTGTGGACATTGAGATTGGCAAAGCCATTTAGCCTACTTTCAGACGTCACGTTTCTTAGGTATGTCTTGATTCTCCGAAGTGTAAAAGGAGCGCTCTGTTGTGCTGGTCGATACAGGTATAGTGATTAATATATTAAGTAAGATATGGATGTTCGGAGAGATTGCTTTGCCACAAATATTTCGAAAATCAGTTGCATTGGCTTGGTGTGCCTTGTTCCGTTAGAGAAATTTTTGCTAAATTTTTCTTTCCGCCATCAAACGTTTAAGGTGTTGTTTTCCAAATCTTCTTCATAAATTTCGATCAACTTCAAAAATGGCTCTTTCATCTCTTTACTTTCTTCACTATTCTGTGGATAAGTGTGAAGCAAACAGTGAAACCCTTTTAAAATATTATTGTGCTTTAAGAGACGTTCTTCCATAAAGTTTTATACTTTCAATCCAGAAGATGAATAAGTTAATTCTTTAAAATTGTTCTGTGCTTTCGGCTGAGACATTTCTTCTGTGTATCTGCCTGTCTACAATCCTTGTAACACTAATTGTAGTTCCATTCAATTTGGCCATTTTTGGCCAAATTTCCATTCAATTTGGCCAAAGAAAATAAAATCAGTGAAAAATAGAATGTTAAACTTTATTTTGCGCGGGGGGGGGGAGGGAAGGTGTCAGCACACCATAAGTTGAACACCTTACGAATCGTGCATGTTGTTTCAATATCTCTGGTGGGGTGTCCATATTGCTGATGGACGGGTTCTCTTTAGTAACAAACGTAGTGAGAGCCAATTCAGGTTTTGTTCCACTTTCTTTTTGTAGCTCTTTAATGTTAACAATGTTTGATATAGCAACAGGGCCCTTGACTGATACCTAGTGCTTTGCTCAATCTTTGACAACATTTTTTAAGGCCTACTACCGCTCTATCTTGATAGGTCCATAGAACTTGCTCGCTTTTTTTTTTTTTTTTTTTTTTTTTTTTTTTTTTTTTTTTTTTTTTTTTTTTTTTTTACTGAACTAAGTATTTACAGTATACATTACAATATAATACTCTTCTGATCTTGTCAAGTGCCTGACAAAAGGCTCTTTAGAAGGGCAGTCCAAAAGACGTGAAACAAATATACCCTCATTCAAAATTTGATTCAATCCAAATTTCAATTTTCAACCCATCAACTAACAGTGGTCCCCCAATTACCTAAAAAAAATTCACATAATACCAATCTATTAGCTTTACACAAGTTCATAATTTTTCCTTTTTCCATTTCAAACACCATAATTGGTTAAGACCTTTTCATTGTAGTTGCCCTGAAAAATTAAAAAAGTACACCAGCTTTGCCTGAAAAACTTTTTTGAAGACACGGCTGAATGTGAAAATTGCCTTTGCTTTTGAAATTTATTCCGCTTTTCAACTGGCTGCAAACTACCACGTTTTCTTATGTTTTCTCATGCTGTCGATAAATGAGTTTCTTAAATTGAAATTGCTGGAACTCAAATAAGGAGAAATAATATGTAACAATATCGTACAGATATGTAAGTTTCTGAACCGTCTCTATTTGACAATACGGGAGAATAAGGACACGAAAAAAAACGAAGCTATCCACAGCAAAAAAGAAAATAATAATTTTGCAAAAAAAAAATCTTATTTGAGCCATGATTTCAATGAGGCTTTTTCAGGAAGACTTCGCGCTTCTGATTTTTTTTTTTTTTTTTTTTTTTCTTAGCAACTAAGCGGATTTGAAAATTGTTTCAACTCAACCAATTTTGCCTAAGAAAGCTATAATAAAGAAAGGTCAGTACTTGGAATTCTAAATTTTTTTTTCTTTTGTTGTTCTGTTGCCTTGCATTGTCTTGCTTTGCCTGCTTGGTCTCCGAACTTATTTAAGAAAACGCTCTAGTGTGTTACTTTAAAAATCTAATTAATCAAAATATAGCTCATGCTTTGTATACAAAATATTTTGTTGCTAAACTCCAATTCAGCTCAGGTTCGTTTTGATGGAAATTGGCATTAGGGCATTGTCAATAGTCCTTATCGAATTTACTTGTTATGGCACTTGGTACTAACCAAGTGACATATAGCAATCGCCAATTCTGTCAGTCTGTCTGTCTGTCGGTCCCGGTGTTGCTACTTTAGGCACTTCCAGGTAAGCTGGGACGATGAAATTTGGCAAGCGCATCAGGGACCGGACCAGGTTAAATTAGAAATAGTCGTTTTCCCGATTTGACCATCTGGGGAGGAGTGGGGGGCCGGTTAATTCGCAAAAAATAGAAAAAATGAAGTATTTTTAACTTATGAGTGGATGATTGGATCTTAATGAAATTTGATGTTTGGAATGATATTGTGTCTCAGAGCTCTTATTTTAAATCCCGACCGGATCTGATGACACTGGGGGGAGTTGGAGGGGGGAAACCTAAAGTCCCGGTTTTGCTACTTTAGGCGCTTCCAGGTAAGCTAGGACGATGAAATTTGGCAAGCGTATCAGGGACCGGACCAGATTAAATTAGAAATTGTCTTTTTCCCGATTTGACCATCTGGTGGGGGGTGGGGGGCCGGTTAATTCGGAAAAAATTGAAAAAAACGAAGTATTTTTAACTTATGAGCGGGTGATTGGATCTTAATGAAATTTGACGTTTGGAATGATATTGTGTCTTAGAGCTCTTATTTTAAATCCCGACCGGATCTGATGACATTGGGGGGAGTTGGAGGGGGGGAAACCTAAAATCTTGGAAAACACTTAGAGTGGAGGGATCGGGATGAAACTTGATGGGAAAAATAAGTGCAAGTCCCAGAAACATGATTGACATAATCGGAACTGATTCGCTCTCTTTGGGGTAGTTGGGGGGGGGGGGAGTAATTCTTAAAAATTAGAAAAAATGAGGTATTTTCAACTTACGAACGGGTGATCGGATCTCAATGAAATTTGATATTTAGAAGGATATCGTGGCTCAGAGCTCTTATTTAAAACCCAACCGGATCTGGTGACATTGGAGGGGAGTTGGGAGGGGGAAACCTAAAATTTGGAAAACACTTAGAGTGGAGGGATCGGGATGAAACTTGGTGGAAAAAAAAACACGAGTCCTAGATACATGATTGACATAACCAGAATGGATCCGCTCTCTTTGGGGTAGTTGGGGGGGGGGGTTAATTCTGAAAAATTAGAAAAAATGAGGTATTTTTAACTTACGAACGGGTGATTGGATCTCCATGAAATTTGATATTTAGAAGGATATCGTGTCTCAAAGCTCTTTTTTTAAATCCTGACTGGATCTGGTGACATTGGGGGAAGTTTGGGGTGGGGAAACCTAAAATGATGGAAAACGCTTAGATTGGAGGGAATGTGATGAAACTTGGTGGGAAAAATAAGCAGAAGTCTTGCATACGTGATTTACATAATTGGAACGGATCCACTCAATTCGGGGGGGGGGGTAATTCTGAAAAATAAGAAAAAATGACGTATTTTTAACTTACGAAGGAGTGATCGGATCTTCATGAAACTTCATATTCAGAAGGACCTCGTAACTCAGATATCTTATTTTAAATCTCAACCGGATCAAGCGTAACTGGGGGGGGGCAGTTGGGGAGATCGGAAATCTTAGAAAATACTTAAAGCGGTGAGATCAGGATGAGACTGGATGGGAAGAATAGAAACCTGTCTAAGATACGTAACTGACATAACTGGACCGGATCTGCTCTCTTTGGTGGAATTGGGGGGGGGGGGGTAATTTTGAAAGGGTGACCAGATCTTAATGAAATTTGATATTTAGAAGGATCTTGTGCTTTAAAGTTCTAATTTCAAATTCCGACCAGATCCTGTGACATTCGGGGGAGTTGGAGGGGGAAACCGGAATTCTTGGAAAACATGAAAATTGGGGTATTTTTATCTTACGAATAGATGATCGGATCGTAATGAAATTTGATTTTTAGAAGGAATAAGAGCTCTTATTTCAAATCCCGACCAGATCTTTTGACATTGGGGGGAGTTTGAGGGGGAAATCTTGGAAAAACACTTGGAGTGGAGGAATCGGGATGAAGCTTGGTGGATAGAATAAACATATGTCCTTTATACGTGATTGACAGAATCGTACTGGATTCGCTCCCTTTGGGGGAGTTGGGGGGAGGGGTTCAGTGATTTGGCGAGTTCGGTGCTTCTGGACGTGCTAGGGCGATGAAAATTGGTAGGCGTGTCAGGGAGCTGCACAATTTGACTTGATAAAGTCGTTTCCCAGATTCAACCATCTGCGGGGCAAAAGGGAGAGGAAAAATTAGAAAAAATTAGGTATTTATAACTTACGAGTGGGTGATCGGATCTTAATGAATTTTGATATTTAGAAGGACTTTGTGACTCAGAGCTCTTATTTTAAATCTTGACCGGCATTAAGCCTCTCATTTTCCTTTTTAAATCAATCTATTGATTCATAGAATTTTGTTAGAGCTCATACCATATGATCTCTTGGCTCTTAGCTCTTCTCACCTCGTCACAAGTGCCATATGAGCTCTTAGCTCTTGTTTCTATTTTTTCCAAATTAATCGGCCCCCACTCCCCCCCACCAGAAGTTCAAATCGGGAAAATGATTATTTCTAATTTATTGGCGATTGCTATATGTCACTTGGTTAATACCAAGTGCCATAAAAACCGAGGATAAAACAGCCTGTGAATCTATGTATCTGCACAGAGGAGAAAACAGTCATTGAGAAAAATATCTGCATATAGAAGAAATATGTAGAGATATTTTGATCTAAACCTCCGCTCGACTGACCTCAGTACAAAATAAAATACAGATAAAACCCAAATTGTAAAACAAACATTAACCTAAAAGAAGAAGACCCTTTTTGTGTCATGGTGAAAGGGTAACTGAATAAAAAATACGATGGTAAATAGCATTTCAAAATTCCTTTCTATAACAAGCTTTTTTAAAGGGTAATCGATTACCAGGCATGGTATTAACAGATATAGGTTGTGAAGTATGTTTGGTTGACATGTATAAAAGAGATCAGAATCAATAAGTTAATTATAAATTGAATAGGTTTCACAAGTGTCTCTATTAAGGGCAACCTTTTGGTAGATATGCTTTTTGATTTCAACCATCTCCCTGAAAACTTGCATAAGACTTTTAACAGAGGCATTAATTGAGGTGTTATCAGACAAAGTGAAATAGTGTGGGTTTTTTTTACAGATGTATTGAACAAAGGTGGAATCAAACGTCTCAGGCCTTTGGCATAGCCCCACGGTTTTATCAGTTGAAAATCTTAGTTCCAATAACCTCTCCCCCAATTGTTGGTTGGTCCTCCCAATATAGAAACAGCCTCAAGAACAGTGATTTTTAAGCACTTCTATCCAGAATGGGGCTGGTTTTGTCCTTGCCTCAGTTGAAAAATCTCTGTATTTTGTTTAAATTTTAGAAAATCACTCGGACTATCACAGTCCCTCACTCGGACTATTTGTCTTGGCTTTTTCTACAATCAGTCGTGGCTTGGTGCCCCTAACTGCTTGATTTTAGTGCAAAATCAATGGACTCGGTGTCGGCCTTCGGACTAGAATTAAAATCAAGCCTTGAATTAAAATTTACTTTTGAATGAAAATAAAGTAATTGGAGCCATCTACCCATGAGTGAGTGAGAGGCAGATATGACATAAGCCCTTTTCAGGATTGTATAAAAAATGATGTTATTTCACATGTTGTTAGATAAGTCTATCATCCATCCGTCATTCCTAGGGGAGAACTAAGGTAAATAATGATAGAACCAAAGGTTGAAAGATGGTATTGCTTTTGTGTTGACACATGACAGACAATGTCCACTGGGCTTGTATGCAAAATCTGCATAAGCCTAATAGGCTTGGCCGCTTGTAGTCTAAAGGTGTCCGGTATCCAAGTCCCCTGGACTCGCAGGCGAACGGTGAAACCTATAGTTTTTCAAGTAAAAAGCAATGTGGGCACAATGTATTATTATTATTGTTAGTTTTTTTTTTAGATCAGGTCACTTCGTATCGTAGAAGTTGCCGTAAAAACTTCGAAAAAGGCTCATTCAATTGAAAATTGAAAGGGCTTGTGCACTTTTTAATAGCCAAAGGTGATTGGAGGGCAAATAAACCCCTGCCACGCCCACCATTTCCTCTTACCCATCCAATCAAAAATTTTGGGATAGACTTTTGTTCAACGCAGTTTAAATGTCTCGAAATTATGTCTCTGAGGATGACAACCCACCCACAGCCCTCAGGGCATGGGTTGTAGGTTATGCCCTGGGGGCATTTAAGGTTTATATAGAAAGGAGGTTTGTATAAACTTTGGATGTGGTTCATTGGATTGGAAATCAGAAGTTATAGTGCCCTTTTTAAGATTCAGAGTAATCAGAGGGTGGATAACCCCCCCCCCCCCACGTAATATTTTCCCCAAATGTATCTAATAGAAGTTTTGAGATGACAATTTTTGTGGTAGAAACTTATAAAAAGGCTCATTCGATTGGAAATTGAAGGGGCTAGTGGTCGTTTTAAAAGTCAAAAGTGACTAGAGGGCAACTAACCCCTCCCATACCCACTATTTCCCTAAACACATCCAATCAAAACTTTGAGATAGCTATTTTGTTTTGGTGTAGTTAAAAGGTCCGGAAATTATTACTTTGAGGATGACAACCCCCCAAGGCCCTCATGAAAAGTACTGTAAGTTATCCCTTGGGGCCCATAAGGCTGTTATAGAAAGGGGGGTAGTATAAACTTAGAGGGGGCTAATTGGATTCGTAATCAGAAGTTCAATTATCCTTTTTAATATTAAAAGTGCTCAGGGTGTTCATACCCCCCCTCACACCTCGTATTTTCCCGAAATGCATCTGATAGAAATTTTGATATGACCATTTGTTGTCCTAGAAACTTCTAAAAAGGCTCATTCGATTAGAAACTGAAGGAACTAGTGCCTCGTATAATAGTCGAAAGTGATTAGAGGGAAACTAATCCCCCTCCCACGTCCACCGTTTTCCCAAAAACATACAATCAAAATTTTGAGAGCCATTTTGTTCAACATAGTTGAAAAGTCCAAAAATAATGTCTGAGGATCACAACCCGACAATAGACCCGGTAGTAATTTTTGGTCCTGGGGGCATTTAAGGTTTATGTTGAAAAGGTTATCGTATAAACTTCGGAGGGGACTCACTGGATTGATAATCAGAAGTTCTAGTGACCTCTTTAAGATTCAGAGTGGTCGGAGGATTAATACCCCAACCACCTCGTATTTTGTCGAGACCCATCTGAAATAAATTTTGAGATGGCCATTTATTGTCGTAAAAACTTCTGAAACGGCTCATTTAATTAGAAATTGAAGGGAATAAGGCCCCTTTTAATAGCCGAAAGTGATTAGAGGGCAACCAACCCCCTCCCATTCCCACCTTTTCCCCAAATACATCCAATCAAAATTGGGAGATGTCATTTTGTTTGGTGTAGTTAAAAGGTCCGGAAATTATGTCCGAGGACGACAACCCCCACAGCCCTCAGAGCAAGGGTTGTAAGTTATGTCCTGAGGGCATATAACGTTTTTAAAGAAAGAGTGGTCATATAAATTTCGGGGGGGGGTGTTGAATTGGTAATAAGAAGTTATAGTATCCTTTTGAAGATACGAAGTGACTGGAGGGCAGATACTCCCCTCCCACACCTCGTATTTTCCTGGAATGTCCATGATAAAAATTTGCAATTGACCATTTGTTGTCGTAGAAATTTCTAAAAATATTATATTTTGTATGAACTTCTACTTGAACTGATTGAAGTTTTTTCACTACCTTAGCATCCCTCCCATACCCATTATTTCCCTAAACACATCCAATCAAAACTTTGAGATAGCTATTTTGTTTTGGTGTAGTTAAAAGGTCCTTATTATATATCATAATATATATCATATTATTCATATTGTAAACTCCTGAATTGCACTTCCTGGCTGAAGGGCCAAGATCAGCACCGCCGGTACGGACTGTAAAGTCTAATGCCGTATCCTTTACCCTTTTTTTTAAACTCCTGAATATTAAATTGCAACATTGAACATCACATAGTATATTAAATATTACAGCATACATTAGACAGTCATAGGCTGGTACATAAGCTGCTACCCCCATTGGCTGACTCTGCCGTGACAAACTCACCAAACGGGGGTCTTTTTTTGGTAAGTTCTCTACCCGGAGTAGGTCTAACAACAGAAATGTGATCAAAAGCTCCTTTAATTTTTGTTAATTATAGAAGGGGACCTCTCCCAAACAGGAAATTTTGTTGTAAGAAGAGTTTTGAAACAAAATAGAGATAAAAAACAACAACAATTAGATTAAACAAGTTAACTCATAGTTGAGAATGATATAAACTAATGAAATAATTAAAATGGTGAACAAAACAAAGGGAAAAAAGAACCTCACATCTGATAAACTATAGTTGTTGTTTTAAAGACAATTGAAACACGAACACAAGGCAAAAAACTGCTGCATAATATTTTATGTATTGTGTTTTAATTACACACTTGTAAACACTGTTACACTGTGTTTACTTTGTTAAACACTTTATTGTGTTACACTGGTGAGGGACTTAATGCAGTGGTAAACTTCTTTAAGTTCGCCATAACCTTTTTCATTTTACAAAGTTTGATTATTTTTTTTTGTCACTTTATTAATCTATTCTTATTTATGGTATTATAATTGTTTTATTTCAGGTGTTGCTATTTCATGCACTTTTAGAGGCACATAAACGATAAACTTAATCAGTACCTACATATGTTTTTTATACTTCTTTTTTTCTCTCTTGGCCCGTTTCCATAATTAATTTGTATTATAATCAGGTGAATTTGTACTTCGAAGAAATCAAAGGATCTGATACTGGTTGGCAGTTGGCTATAACAGAGCTGACGAGAACAGAAGATGATCACAGTGATCAAGCCAATTTTTTTTGTTGGCGGATAGTAGAAAACTTTGTCAAAACTAGATACACTCAAATGGACTCTGCATCCCCATTAATGAGAGATTTTCTATTTCAATGGCTCCATGATATGGTGAGTTGGCTACATTTTTTTGCAATTTACTCTTTGTGAATTGAGGCATCTGGTGCAGTGTCTGTTGTTGGCTATTTCATTTAAGAGGTAAGAAAATCCTGTCATCTCACACTATCAAGCTGTAGAGATGTTTTTCGATCACCATATGTTCACACAAATATGACTGTTAAGGATAAGATCAAAAGGTTATTTCTTCTTGGAACAAGGGTACAAAATGCCAAAATGGGTTAATAGGATTTTTTTTTTTTTTTGTCAGGATGGAGAGAATTTTTCTTTTACTCTTCTGATGGTATTGCTATTAGGATGGATCCTCTATATTATGATAAATTGCTGTTGTTGTCATCTGACCAGCTAAAAGGCTTTACTGTGTTTGTACTGTGTAATAGTTTCAATCATTAAAACATCCCTTATAGTGAACTTGGACTTGGAAGGGGGTCTCCAATCAATACATTGCTCCTTGTTTGTGCTGAAACGCGAAAACATATTAGATTTAGTTTCTGCTTGTAACAGGAACTACCACTACTAACAACTCACCGTGGCACCAAGCCACCTGAGGCCATCACAGGTATGTACACTCCTCCTCGATCCTAATCCATTGAAACCCTCCGTACGTACAACCTCCCAGGAAGTATCCATATCCCTTAAATCATTCTTTACGACATCCTCCCACCCCAACCGCGGGTGACGTGCTTTCCGTCTAGCCCTAAACGGTTGGTCGAAAAGAACAATCTTCAGCAATTTGTCATCCATCATCTAAGAACGTGCCCAAGCCATCTCAACCTTTTCTCATTAGAGTCCTAAAAAGTGGGATAGAACCACGCTTTTTGTTCAACCTATTGTTTAAAATACGGTCAGTCAGCTGGATACCCAAAGCATTCTAATGGTAAATTTTCTGGAAAACATCTTGTAAATCTTTGTTCGTTTTTGGAACGTCCATGCTTCAGAAACAATAATTGACCACTGTTATCACTAGCTTCCAATATTCTAATCGTAAATAGCGACGAAGACCACACTGTGTTTCCATCGTAAACATCAGCAACAAGAAGCACTACTCAGAACTCTTTTCGCAAGACAGTGGTTGGAATTCTATATCTGAATGAACATTTTGACCTTGTGTCCAACAGCGGTCCTCAGCAAAACATAAATATATAGAAGAAAAGAGATACAATAACATACAACCATTAAAACTAAAGCGAAAAATTTTAACATAGTCCCAGCATCCTTACTTCCATTGATCATTGAAATCCCATTGATCAAAAAGTGCGCAGAAAATGCGCAGTGCCGCCTGTATTCTATACCAAAGGTTTAGAATACATCACGTTTTTTCTTGGTGTTAAGTTACAAACTGTTTTGGTGAAATTCCACTCAACAGAAAAGTGCGCAGAAGATGCACAGTGCCCGCCTGATTCTATATCGAAGGTCTAGAATACATCATGTTTTTTTTTGTGTTAAGTTACAGTCGGTTTTGGTGAAATTCCACTGATCAAAGAGCGTGCAGAAAATGCGCAGTGCCGCCTGATTCTATACCGAAGGTTTAGAATACATCACGTTTTTTCTTGGTGTTAAGTTATAGTGTCTTCCACTGATCAAAAAGTGCACAGAAAATGTGCAGTGTCGCCTGAATTCTGTACCGAAGATTTAAAATACATCACGTTTTCTCTTGATGTTATGTTACAGTCTCATTTGGTGAAATCTACAGATCAGAAAGCGCGCAGAAAATGCGCAGTGCCGCCTGATTCTAAACTGAAGGTCTAGAATACATCACGTTTTTTTGTGTTAAGTTACTGTCTGTTTTGGTGAAATTCCACTAATGAAAACTGCGCAGAAAATGTGCAGTGCCACCTGTATTCTGTACCGAAGGTTTAGAATACATCACGTTTTTTCTTGGTGTTAAGTTACAGTCTATTTTAGTGAGATTCCACTGACCAAAAAGTGTGCAGAAAATGCGCAGTGCCGCCTGTATTCTATACCGAAGGTTTAGAATACATCACGTTTTTTCTTAGTGTTAAGTTACAGCCTGTTTTGGTGAAATTCCACTGAACAGAAAAGTGCGCAGAAGATGCACAGTGCCGCCTGATTCTATACCGAAGGTCTAGAGTACATCACGTTTTTTGCTGTTAAGTTACAGTCGGTTTTAGTGAAATTCCACTGATCAAAAAGTGCGCAGAAAATGCGCAGTGCCGCCTGTATTCTATACCGAAGGTTTACAATACATCACGTTTTTTCTTGATGTTAAGTTACAGTCTGTTTTGGTGAAACTCCACAGATCAGAAAGCGTGCAGAAAATGCGAAGTGCCGCCTGATTCTATACCGAAGGTTTAGAATACATCACGTTTTTTCTTGGTGTTAAGTTATAGTGTCTTGGTGAAATTCCACTGATCAAAAAGTGCGCAGAAAATGTGCAGTGCCGCCTGATTTCTGTACCAAAGATTTAAAATACATCACGTTTTCTCTTGATGTTATGTTACAGTCTCATTTGGTGAAATCTACAGATCAGAAAGCGCGCAGAAAATGTGCAGTGCCGCCTGATTCTAAACTGAAGGTCTAAAATACATCACGTTTTTTTTGTGTTAAGTTACTGTCTGTTTTGGTGAAATTCCACTAATGAAAACTGCGCGGAAAATGTGCAGTGCCGCCTGTACTCTGTACCGAAGGTTTAGAATACATCACGTTTTTTCTTTTTGTTAAGTTACAGTCTATTGTAAACTCCTGAATTGCACTTCCTGGCTGAAGGGCCAAGATCAGCACCGCCGGTACGGACTGTAAAGTCTAATGCCGTATCCTTTACCTTTTTTTTTTAACTCCTGAATATTAAATTGCAACATTGAACATCACATAGTATATTAACTATTACAGCATACATTAGACAGTCTGGTACATAAGCTGCTACCCCCATTGGCTGACTCTGCCGTGACAAACTCACCAAACGGGGGTCTTTTTTTGGTAAGTTCTCTACCCGGAGTACGTCTAACAACAGAAATGTGATCAAAAGCTCCTTTAATTTTTGTTAATTATAGAAGGGGACCTCTCCCAAACCGGAAATTTTGTTGTAAGAAGAGTTTTGAAACAAAATAGAGATAAAAAACAACAACAATTAGATTAAACAAGTTAACTCATAGTTGAGAATGATATAAACTAATGAAATAATTAAAATGGTGAACAAAACAAAGGGAAAAAAGAACCTCACATCTGATAAACTATAGTTGTTGTTTTAAAGACAATTGAAACACGAACACAAGGCAAAAAACTGCTGCATAATATTTTATGTATTGTGTTTTAATTACACACTTGTAAACACTGTTACACTGTGTTTACTTTGTTAAACACTTTATTGTGTTACACTGGTGAGGGACTTAATGCAGTGGTAAACTTCTTTAAGTTCGCCATAACCTTTTTCATTTTACAAAGTTTGATTATTTTTTTTTTGTCACTTTATTAATCTATTCTTATTTATGGTATTATAATTGTTTTATTTCAGGTGTTGCTATTTCATGCACTTTTAGAGGCACATAAACGATAAACTTAATCAGTACCTACATATGTTTTTTATACTTCTTTTTTTCTCTCTTGGCCCGTTTCCATAATTAATTTGTATTATAATCAGGTGAATTTGTACTTCGAAGAAATCAAAGGATCTGATACTGGTTGGCAGTTGGCTATAACAGAGCTGACGAGAACAGAAGATGATCTCAGTGATCAAGCCAATTTTTTTTGTTGGCGGATAGTAGAAAACTTTGTCAAAACTAGATACACTCAAATGGACTCTGCATCCCCATTAATGAGAGATTTTCTATTTCAATGGCTCCATGATATGGTGAGTTGGCTACATTTTTTTGCAATTTACTCTTTGTGAATTGAGGCATCTGGTGCAGTGTCTGTTGTTGGCTATTTCATTTAAGAGGTAAGAAAATCCTGTCATCTCACACTATCAAGCTGTAGAGATGTTTTTCGATCACCATATGTTCACACAAATGTGACTGTTAAGGATAAGATCAGAAGGTTATTTCTTCTTGGAACAAGGGTACAAAATGCCAAAATGGGTTAATAGGAATTTTTTTTTGTCAGGATGGAGAGAATTTTTCTTTTACTCTTCTGATGGTATTGCTATTAGGATGGAGCCTCTATATTATGATAAATTGCTGTTGTTGTCATCTGACCAGCTAAAAGGCTTTACTGTGTTTGTACTGTGTAATAGTTTCAATCATTAAAACATCCCTTATAGTGAACTTGGACTTGGAAGGGGGTCTCCAATCAATACATTGTTCCTTGTTTGTGCTGAAACGCGAAAACATACTTAGATTTAGTTTCTGCTTGTAACAGGAACTACCACTACTAACAACTCACCGTTTTCGTATACGATGTACAATACATCACGTGTACAATACATCACCTTTTCTCTTGATGTTGTGTTACAGTCTCATTTGGTGAAATCTACAGATCAGAAAGCACGGAGAAAATGTGCGGTGCCGCCTGATTCTAAACTGAAGGTCTAGAATACATCACGTTTTTTTGTGTTAAGTTACTGTCTGTTTTGGTGAAATTCCACTGATGAAAAGTGCGCAGAAAATGTGCAGTGCCGCCTGTATTCTGTACCGAAGGTTTAGAATACATCACGTTTTTTCTTGGTGTTAAGTTACAGTCTATTTTAGTGAGATTCCACTGACCAAAAAGTGTGCAGAAAATGCGCAGTGCCGCCTGTATTCTATACCGAAGGTTTAGAATACATCACTTTTTTTCTTAGTGTTAAGTTACTGTCTGTTTTGGTGAAAATCTATTGATAAAAAAGTGCGCAGAAAATGCGCAGTGCCGCCTGTATTCTATACCGAATCTTTAGTATACATCACGTTTTCTCTTGATGTTACGTTACAGTCTGATTTGGTGAAATTCCACAGATCAGAAAGCGGGCAGAAAATACGAAGTGACGCCTGTATTCTATACCGAAGGTTCAGAATACATCACGCTTTTTCTTGGTGTTAAGTTACAGTCTGTTTTGGTGAAATTCCACAGATCAGAAAGCGCACAGAAAATGTGCAGTGCCGCCTGTATTCTATACTAAACGTTTAGAATACATCACATTTTTTTTTTTTTTTTGGTGTCAAGTTACAGTCTCTTTTAGTGAATTTCCACTGATCAAAAAGTGCGCAGAAAATGCGTAGTGCCGCCTGTATTCTATACCGAATGTTTAGAATACACCACGTTTTTTCTTGATGTTAAGCTACAAATCAAAAAGTATTTTTGCTATTAGCAACGGGTCAGGGTTGAAAGAACTATGCAAAATCTTAAGTCTTTTTGATTTTGAAAAATGTAATAGAGCATGTAGAGCGTCTATCACTGGTAAATAGTGTGTGTAATTATTGGGGTCACAAGAAACCACCTGACTTGTGTCTCTGATGCTAATGGATAGGGAAAAGAACTGAAATGAAACAGTGAAAATATTTTATGACGAGAATATTCCACTTTTGCTGTATTGATTAACCCATTAACTTCTTTGGCTCTTTGACCAACACATGCGCCATTTGGCCCTTTCAGTTCTTTTTCTTCTACTTTTGAGTATCCCAGAACATAGAACAGAGGGATCTCCCACCCAGATTGATCCTAATGAATCCCTTTCCTGAAAGCAAAAAATTTGACTTAAAAAGCACTTTTGTCAAATCTTGGATTTTTTTGGAAGAATCCCTCTACCCCCCCTCCCCCTTAGGCCTAGTTTCTATTCAATATTTATATTAACTTAAAGTACCTTGGGCAGTGAAAAAGTAAATATGATTGTTTGAATTGGCTAAATGGAAACTTGCACAACCATATATGTCTTTAAAACTTCAGGAAAGTCGAAAATTTAAATTATAGCTAAAATGAACTTCAAATACAATCCCGCACTTTTCGGTAGCAGCAAGTGCCAAATTAAAAAAGGAAAGAAAAATGGACGAAAAATAAGCGACATTAGACAGCTTCAGAAGGTGTAACTATCCGTTGAAGGTTTGTTTGTCTTTTTTATATATGGGCTGTTAAAGTTTGATTTTGACAGACGATAAGTGTTGTCAACTTCAATTTTTAGGGTTTAATGTGACAACACTGAGCATAGTGTGATGCTGTCATAAAATCTTCATAATTTGAAACAGCCAAAAGAGAAATATTTTAATTTTACGGTTCTCAGATATGAATAGACCTAAAATCTTTCCAGGGTGGGGAGGAGGGGGAAGGATATTAAATATTTTTATTTTAGTGTCCTATCTACCCTAATCTTTTTTCTTCTTTTTCAGTCTAAAAAGAAGAAAAAACTCTTTCAGTCTTCTGCCAAAGAAGAAAGTTCTTTTTTAAGGAATAAGGCAGCCCAAGTTTTCTCTTTGGTATTCATTGTTGATTTTCCGCAAAGATGGCAAAGCTTTTTAGTTGATTTCTTGCAAACTTTGAAGTTAGGTCCAAAGGCTGTGGATTTCTACCTGAGGGTGCTCAAAGCAATTGATTCTGAGGTATGTCTTTCCCCTTTCCCTATTTTTTTTTTTTGGCTATCAAATTGAAAGTTTTTTTTTGTTTTTACCACTGCACAAAGTTTGTTTTTATTTCAATTGTTTATTCCCTGTCCCAAAATTCTCACCAAATTGTTGGCTGTAGGCTATATAAATTAGCAACCTTAAATCAGTGACATTTGAATAACTGTAATTTGAACCTTGGTCCAAATTAGTTTCTCTTCCCCTTGACAGCTCCTTCTTGTCGCTTCGCCACTTAAGTCTCGGAAACCATTTGTACAGTGAAGGGTCTATTAGGCCTTCTAGGCTGTGTCCCTCCAGAACTTTAATCCTCCCAGAACTCGGTATAAACCTTGTGCTTCTTTTTAGTTTTAATATCTGTAATCTCGAACGTCACATCATATCTTGTGTCTTGAATGTCATAATATGTGAATGCAATTTTAATGTTGTCAGTCATGATCTTTAAATTTTACTTTTAAGTGTTCATACCTAAGGCATTTATACCTAAAGAACATGTTTTAGCATGAGTATACATGAGTGTGAGCATAGAACTTGGGTTTAAATATGAGTGTCATATTGAGTGTGAGTAGAGGTAATAAGTTTAAGAAGCTGACGAAACTGGCTGAAAAAAGAATTTTTAGCCTCCAATAACCAATTTTTTTTATTGTAACTTATATAAAAAAAAATATACAAAAAAATTGAACACCCTCTAGAGTTTTTTATCTTTTGTTCATATTGTGAGATTTGAAATGTCGAATTCCTATGTGTCAACTTTAACCTCTGATTAGAATGGTGGAAAATATGTTGAGATGATTGTATTTCTAGGTTGTTGACCGTGAGGTCCCGCATTCAAAAGAGGAAGCTGCTAGGAACGCTTTAATCAAGGACAGGATTAGAGAAACATGTATCAATGACCTAGTGAATTCCTGGTATGAAATTTGTGTAAGTTAAGACTAAAGCACAATAACTATTTATTATTTTAATTGTTGTTTAATTATTTAACTTTAAGTCAGTCACCATTTTTGGGAGGAAATATTCAGATTCTAGTAAGTACTATAAGAAATATTTTATTAAGGTGCAATGACTATTTGCAATTCCTTAAACATGATATTGTGACTTAGCTTGTAATACAATAATGGTTGTGATGATATTAATTATTAAAATGATCCTTCGTCTGCTTTTTTTTTAACTAAGTAATAAAAAGCAAAATTATTCTACCTTTCAAAATAACTACACGAATCTTAGACTACGCTGCCTTTCAATTCGTTTTTTGGAAGACCTAAATACTTTAATTAACTAATTAATTAGTAATTCTAATAATAAATTTAACTAATTAAGTATAACAAATTAAAAAGTTAATTTAGTTGTATTTATCTTATTTAATTAAAACAGACAGTAAGTTGAACTTGAAGTAACAATCATGTTAGTTTGTAGTCTAGCCTACTACAAATACTGCACTTACCCCTACTAGCATCTCTAAGCATAAAACCAGCTCTGCGTCAACCCAAGTGAACCCAAGTGAAAGTGAATGGGATAAAATTAATACTACTTTGTAACATCAGGTGCTGAACTCACTTCTTGTAAAGATACGAATCCCCTTCCATTTACTCCAAGTGGATTCGAATTTTGATCCTGCGGATGCGAGAGTACTCATCAATATATTTTGTGCCGAGATTACTCACTCGCTTCTCGTAGCTGAAAAAAAGCAGTTCCTACCAGAAAGGTTAAAATGAAAACAGAAATTCACAAATTCTCGCAAAATCCGGCCCTAGTTAAGTGTTGCAACGATGCTAAGTTTTGGTTTAGAATCTGGCAAGATTGTGATAGGCCCAAATCCGGTCCTGTTAACTCTATCCGTTTATGGACTAAACGAAAATTTGACAAACAACTGAAATCTCATCGTACCAAATTAAAAGAAGAGTTCTCCTCCAGAATCGTAAGTGACCCAAAACTAATCTGGAAAGCCCGGTTGAGCGAACCGGTCGCCGGAAAACCCCATGATTCCCCATGATTCGATTAGCGAAAAAATTGGGAATCGTACTTTTCCAACGAATTCAGTGCCCCCGACCCAAATACGTCTAATCCCTTCGTAAACCGGCTAGAATCGGTATTATCCAACCAGTGTGTCCCTGATTTTGTCGTTACTTACGGAAGCGTACATGAAGCTATTTTAAAGCTGAAGAAGAAACATTCCCGTGGTGTAGACGAACTGTGCGCACTAAATCTGCTACACGGTACTACTATACTTATTGAATATCTGACGCTGCTATTCCAGATTATTTTCACCACTGGTATAGTGCCTGACTCTTTTTGTGTCGGTTTGCTCTCGCCCATCCTTAAAAAAGGGAAACCAACAGACCAATGCTCTTCATACAGGCCAATCACTGTTGCTCCAGTGCTCTGTAAAGTTCTAGAGATCTTAGTCTCAAAAGAAATTCAATATTCGTGCCGAATGCCGGACCACCAGTTTGGTTTCCGACCGGGTCTGGGTTGTGCTCACGCTCTCTTCAGTCTTGCCGCTATTCTAGCAGATTCTCACGAATCTGGTGACCCTATAGTGATTGGTGCTTTTGATGTGAGTAGAGCGTTTGATTCGTCGATTCACGCTCAGTCCCTTTTAGCCGCTTACCAGCAAGGTGTAAACCTCCGTGTCACTAGCGTACTGTACGATATGTATTGCCGTTTAAAAGCGCGTATAAAAATAGGTAACCGCATCACATCAGTGGTTGTTCCAGTAAAGAAAGGTGTCCGCCAGGGTTCATTACTATCCCCAAGTTTGTACAATAACAGTGTTTTAAATGCCCAGGCATGTGTAAATATTTCATGTATTTACAAGAATATAAATGTGTCACTACTTACATAGGCTGACGATCTATTAAATCTAAGTCAGTCTATTAGGGGTCTGCAATCGAATTTCTCGATCCTGCGTGATGAATACCGAAAAATCGGCCTGGCTTTCAATACTTCTAAATCTGCAGTTCTTTTTTTTCAACGATAGTCCTTCTCAGCCTGAACACCTACTACTGGGTAGCGAGTCAATTACCGTTTCATCTCACGTCGTGTATCTGGGTTTACCCATAGGCCGTAACCTTAATGAAACTTGTCTACTGCTCGTCAAACTCGTCGAGAAAAAACAGCAACGCGTATGGGTCTATCGTCGCCAGCAAACTCCTCTTATGCCGAAAGTATCTCGCGAATATGTATAACGCTGTCACACTGCCGCATATTCTATATATCGCGCCATTTTGGAATTTATTAACTGACACCCAAAAACGCAAGCTCTGGTCCCTTTATTTTAGGTTCGCGAAAATCCTGCTGCGATGCCCCTTGTGGACGAGAAATACTTATATGATTGATAAATACAAGATTGCAGACCCCAGTATCACAGTAAACCGGTTGATTTCTAATTTCCAGGCAAAATGGAACCACCCCTTAAACATTAATAGCTTAACAGCTTAAACATTTCTACAGTTCTTGATTATGTATTTTTCCATGTTGTGTTTTAAATTTCTCTCCGTTTTTCTTCTCTTTTTTTTTCTTTTATTTATTTTTTTTTCATTGTACTCCGTTTTGTTCCATGTGAAAAATACGGATAATAAATATTTTACTTACTTACTACTGGAATAAAAAGCTGCTCTTATTGCAGGTTAAATACGAGATGTCCGATTCCAAGCTGGTTAGTGAATGCTTACGCGTTATTGGTGCGTACATATCATGGATAGACATCTCGCTAATTGCCAATGAACGTTTTTACACCTTATTTATTAGATTTATGAAGGATCAGCACTTGCGTGAGTCAAATTGTGATTGCCTCTGTGAGATTGTAGCTAAAGGAATGGACTTGAATGCTAAAGTCAAGCTTATCGAATCTATTTATAGTTTACTCAATGGAGCTAGAGTATTCGTAATTGACAATGAAGAGGATTCTGATTATTTATGCAAATTAGGGAAATACTATGGGTGTTCAATTGGCTGTGTCTTGGACTAGGTAAGCTATTTTTTGTTGTTTTTCTTTTCTTTTTCCTTTTCTTTTTTCGCTCAATTTGGCTGCTCCTAGCAGGAAAGATACTTCGGGATTACGTTTCAAAACTTTTAAAAATGTAAACTTTCAGTTATAAATATGTAGATTTTTCTGTATCTTCTTTTGTTCTTCTCTTGTGAAGAAGCTTCTGGCCTATGTTTACAAACGTTCAAAAGCATAATTGTCATGTAATAAAATTTTCTGTCATTATAATTGTATTATTGAACATTTGACTGGTTTTTTAAACTATGATTTGTATTTTCCGAATTGCTAATATATAAGTCGGGAATGACTACAAGATTAGTACGTATTCACAGCTGGTGGAACTGTTAGAAATCTTTGTTATTTTCTCTAGCAAAGAAACATTGGTAATCTCTTTAAAATATTAAATTACTATACTTAAAAGTGCTTATACTGTAATCCAAAAGTCCCAAAATGTCTACACGTTAAGTAAACATTTTACAAATGGTTCTCACATTTATTGCAGAAAAATGATGGAAGAAATTTCTATCTGTTTAATCGAAGGGCCTGAAGTGGAGCCCTCTAGCTCCCTACGACTTTAAACTTCCCTATCCTTAGTATTGCTAGCGTAGACACATTGCATTTTTTTAATTCATGATCATTCAAGGTCTGTTTAGGGATCGATCGTAAATGACTAATTTTTTGATGCTTAAAAGTCATAGAGGATACAGCGCAACTTACCTCAATCATGAATTCAAACAAATTACAAAAGATCTAAAGTCAAACTCGCTAGTCATGGCAAAAACAAATAAATGAATATAAAGACGACAATTGGGTCTATGACCAGTAAATGAAATATTCGTTGGATTTTTGTTGTTTCTTTTCGCTTTCATTTACCGGTCATTGAGCCGTTTTTGTTGTTTTTTACTTCATTTTTGTTTACATCAAATAATTATTGCAAATAAGAGTGAAATTAAATAATTATTGCAAATGTACCGCGCCTTATACCTCTGAAAGACGAAATTATCCTTTGTGCTTTTCTGAAAACAAAATGTCATATGTAGTTATTGCTTTTTAACTCATTTTTCTCAACTCCTCGTCTTGTATTTTTGCACTTTTGCCAGATAAATTTGGGAGCCATTTTTCGATCATTCCCGAGTATTCATTACTTCAAAAGTTATCAACATACATAAGTTCCGATAACAATTCTATAATACAAAATCAAGCCTCTCCCTTCTTGAATACTTCCCCTTCCACTCCCTTAATGTTTTTCCATAAATCGTCTGCTGAATGAAATTAGAGGCCTTGAAGTTTGAAATTCTTGAGCATAAGTTGGAGAAGTTTCATAATGTGGCAATACGAGTTATGGATTAGATAAATACAAAACGGAAGAATTTCCGTCTGGTATTGTACCGTAATTGCTTCGCATTTCGGCGCATGAATTACAATGATGCTTTGTATGTTGCTTGCTTGTATGATAAAAAAAAATCGTCTTAATGAAGCCTTAAGATTTTTTTTTTGTCTTAAAGAGGATTTAAAAGTCGAGAATAATCGATTTAAGAAGAAAAATAAAAACCTATTTTCAAACTGGATTAAACAGTAGATAATGATTTCTCTTAACATTCTATGGAACAATAGTGAAAATCAGGGATGCAAAACGAATTGGGCTTTGTATTACTTGATTTTTTCAACTCGTTTTGAACTCACTGACTTTCTTCATTCATGTATTTACAGCTTAGAATAATTTACTATCTGTGTTATGCAAAGCCCTATCCATTCTACACCCCTCGTTTTCACTTATATTCACACTCTTTGGACAAAATAAAAAAATAAATAGATCTTTCAGTCGATTTTGACAACGATTAAAAAAAACGTCCCTGTTTATTATTCAGTGAAGCATTTAGAAGTTTAATGCTGCTGAAATTTCCAGAAATTCCTTGTTCTTGTATCAGTATGCTGTTAGTAGTCAGTTAATTTTATTAGTCTTACATGTAATACATTTGCATCAAAGATGTTTTTTCTTTAAAGGCATTCCTTTCAGATGAATAGAATATAATAGGGTATCATTGTTTTGCCTTGTATCGCCTCTGATTCTAAATCACATGTCTAGCATGTAAATAATATGTTTTGTGTCTTAATTAAACAAAATAAAAACAAACTTTTCGTAACAAAAGTCAAGAGTGAAAATGTTTCTTCAGTGGAGTCAAAAAATATAATTGACATTATGATAAATAATCAACTAAGAGTTAACAGAAACAAAACAGTTATTATAAGAGCTAAAATAGTATAAGATATGAAACAGTAAAAAAAAAATGCATATTAGACAGAATAAAAAAGTAAGCCAACAATGAACTTACAATTTACCCAAAATAAAATTGATATTCTAATCAAACTCAAGACGAACAGGAATTACTAGATATATAAAGTGGGAAAATTTCCCCCTTGCACTCCAGTCAGCTCGATTGTAATTGGCACTTTACTGAAAACAACATGTTTTAAGTAATTTGTCTCCTTTCATTATAACATGCAAAAATCAGTAGAGTAACGGAAGTTCTCAAATTTCTTGCGATCGCACTTTCTAATATCGATCTAGTTCCAGACTGATATGCACTTCCATTCATTCTTTTTATCACTGATATGCACTTCCAGACAAGTTCCATTAATATTTCTTCATTCCCAACATATTTCTTTAAAATGCATAATAAGAGCCGAATAGATTCGTGGTTGCAAAACTTCACTGCAAAGAATAAAATGGATTTTTTTTGTGAAAGTAAATAAAACGGCATAAATCTTGTGCATAACCTTGAACACGGCAGCCATCTAGCAAGTACTATGTAGATGGCTCCACTAATTAGATCACCTGAAGAATAACGTTAAGGTATGGAAACCGCAAACTGGAGGGGGGGGGGAGTCGGGAATACTGGTTTGAAATTAAACTTTTCGAGACTCATAGTCTTAGGCGCCATTCCTAGCTAGATCGGAAAAGGTGAATCAACCAACAAATGATTAAAATAACTAGTTCATGTAGGCCAACTTTCAAAGCCGTTTTATGTAAGATGAGGTATTTGACCACGTAACATTAGGTTTTTAATTTCATTTTCGGATTCGCCACCATTGATTTCACAGGAAACGACCAAATAGTCAAACACCCTCTTAATTTCTAGTTTTACCTCCTCCCCCGTCCTTTATGGGTGAAAATGGGCATTAGGGTACGGAAAATAAAATCTGAATTCGGATTTGGAGTCGGCATTCTTGATTTGATAGGAAATGACTATTTAAACTCCAAAATATTTATAACCACAAAAATCGATTTTCCCCTTAATTTCCTCCCTTCAAGTGTGAATTTGGGGTACTTGTGCAAGGGGGATTCGGGGGGATTTTTTATGCGATAAAGCTGATTTTTCTGAACATTTTTGTGTAAAAAAAAATTATGTTGTAATTTCCCCAAGGATTGACCATTTTTGTCCGTATCTTTTCTCCACTACATTCTTTACCTTTACCTTACGTATAAAAACGGGTCAAATTTGTAATTACTATGGTTTCAGTTAAAAGTTTGAACTGTATTACATATTTCTATGCTCTAATTTTGAAATGCCAGGGACGATGAAAATGGAATCTGTTGTTTGATATAGTTAAGTGAAAATCTATGCATCATAAAAAATTAGGGAACGTTAAGGTTCGGTTTTTAAGGAAATATAGCTTAAATTATGGCTATGCAGTTTATGTAGTAGGTGGTGCGAGATTAACAGCAAATATGGTGAAAAATCAAGCTTTTTTTGAGGTTTAGTCGTTTTCGGAAACCAACAGATTTATAATGCTTTGATTTTATTGACGAAGAGGGTTGTCAAATTTAATTAATTGCTTATGCTTAGTTGTTTTCACGGTTGGATGTGACAACACTGACAGGGATAGAAATACCAAGCAAAAACTTTGTAATTTTGAAAAAAAAAAAGAAAAACAAAAATTTGGGTTGTTTCCAAAGTCGCAGTTTTCGTGAATGAATAGACATTTATTAGGTCTGGAGGGCAAACAATGTTTTTATTTCAATGTCGTTGGTACTTCGAAACAATTACAAGAGAGTGAAAAGGGAAACAAATTCTTTAATTCCAGCGTTTTCTTTCCAACCTGTTGTGGAGGGGGTAATCAGAAATGACCATTTGTTCATGGGATCAATTCCACTTTTTATTTGGGGGGGGGAGGCTTCAAAATGCATTTTTTAAATATTGGTGGAGGGTCCAAATTTGTGTGGTTTTTCCAATTTTTTAAATGAAAATATCGCAAAAAAGCATTTTCCAATGAAGATGCCCTGCAGGAAGATCTACATTCATCAGCATTAATAATAAAAGCAGCTATGTCCAATATTAATTTGAAAAAAAAACAAGTTTTTTTAACTGCAAGTAAGGAGCGGCATTAGAACTTAAAACAAACAGGAATTATTCCGTATATGAAAGGGGTTGTCCCCTCCTCAACGCCTCGCTCTTTACGCTAAAGTTTGACTCTTTGTCACAACTCTACTTTTTAGAATAATAAAAAATACTTTAGCGTAAAGAGCGAGGTGTTGAGGTGGGGACAACCCCTTTCATATATGGAATAATTTCTGTTTGTTTTACGTTTTAATGTCGCTCCTTACTTGCCGTTAAAAAAACTTATTTTTTAAAATTTAATTTCTGAACGATTTTGAATTAATCCATGTTTTGATTTTGGCTCACCGCAGATGAATAAATAAAATGAAATTTAAATTTCCTCAATACCTCGCTCTTTATACTAAAGCTTTAATTTTGTCTCAAATCTTTAAGAATGACCCCCGAATCACTAAGCCCGTAAAATAAATAGTTGAAATTACTGAAAATACTTTAGCGTAAAGAGCAAGGTATTGTGGAGGAGACGAACCCCCTTATATACGTAATATTTTATGTTCGTTTTAAGTTTTAATGCTGCTCATTACCTCCAGTTGAAAACAAAAATGTATTTATTTTCTCATTATTTTTTTAAATAATGCTAGAAAATCCTGCCCCTCCTTCATGGAAATTCTTTTCCCTCATGATAATTTTTTCCAAGGAATTATCTTCCCACATAACCCCGTCCCCCCGACCCACCCCCACCCCAACGTGAAAAAGTCCCTCTGAAAACGTCTGTAAATTTCATAGTAACCATTACTATATGTGAACAATGGTCAAAGTTTATAACTTGCAGCCCCTCCCCCGGGGACTGTGGGGGATTAAGTCGTTCCCAAAGACATATTTATTAGGTTTTTATGGCACTTGGTATTAACCAAGTGACATATAGCGACCCAAACTCTCTCAGTCTGTCTGTCCAGGTTTTTCTACTTTAAAAACTTCCAGGTAAGCTAGGACGATGAAATTTGGCAGGCGTATCAGGGACCGGACCAGATTAAATTAGAAATAGTCGTTTTCGCGATTTGACCATCCGGGGGGGGAGGGGAGGGAGTGGTGGTTCGGTTAATTTGGAAAAAATAGAAAAAATAAAGTATTTTTAACTTACGAACGGGTGATGGGATCTTAATGAAATTTGATGTTTGGAAGGATATCTTGTCTCAAAGTTCTTATTTTAAATCCCGACTAGATCCGGTTACATTGGAGGAGTTGGGGGGGGGGACCTAAAATCTTTGAAAACGCTTAAAATCGGGATGAAACTTGGTGGGAAAAATAAGCAGAAGTCCTAGATACGTGATTGACATAACCAGAACGGATCTACTCTGTTTGGGGAGGGGGGGGGGTGTTAATTCTGAAAATTAGAAAAAATGAGGTATTTTTAACTTATGAAGGAGTGATCCGATCTTAATGAAATTTGAAGTTCGGAAGAATATCATCTCATAGCTCTTATTTTGAATCCCGAATGATTCCGGTGATTTTTGGGGGAATTGAGGGGGGAACCTAAAATCTCGGAAAACGCTTAGAGTTGAGGAATCGGGATGAAACTTGGTGGAAAAAATAAGCACAAGTCCTAGATACGTGATTGATATAACCAGAACGGATCTGCTCTCTTTGGAGGAGTTGGGTGTGGAGGATTAATTCTGAAAAATTTGAAAAAATGAAGTATTTTTAACTTACGAAGGAGTGATCAGATCTGAATAAAATTTGATTTTTGGAAGGATATCGTGTCTCAGAGCTCTTATTTTAAATCCCGACCGGATCCGGTGACATTGGAGAGAGTTGGGGGGGGGGCTAAAGTCCTGGAAAACGCTTAGAGTGGAGGGATCGGGATGAAACTTGGTGGGAAAAATAAGCACAAGTCCTAGATACGAGATTGACATAATTTGTACGGATCCATTCTATTTGAGGGAGCTGTGGGTTGTTAATTTGGAAAAATCAAAAAAATTAAGGTATTTTTAACTTCAGAACGGGTGACAGGATCTTATGAAATTTGATATTTAGAAGGAACTCATGTCTCATAGCTTTTATTTAAAATCCTGACCAGATCTTTTGTCATTGGGGAAGTTGGAGTGGGAAAAAAGAAACCTTGGAAAACGCATATAAATGTCGTAGACACGTGATTGACGTGATCGGACTGGATCCGCTCTCTTTGGTGGAGTTTGGTGGTGGGGTTCAGTGCTTTGGTGAGTTTGGTGCTTCTAGACGTGCTAGGACGATGAAAATTGGTAGGTGTGTCAGGGAGTTGCACAAATTGACTTTATAAAGTCGTTTTCTCCGATTCGACCATCTGGGGGGCTTAAGGGAGAGGGAAAATCAGAGAAACTGAGGTACTTTTAACTTACAAGTGGGTGATCGGATCTTAATGAATTTTAATATTTAGAAGGACCTAGTGACTCAGAGCTCTTATTCTAAATTTCGACCGGCAATAAGCCTCTGAGTTTCCTTTTAAAGCAATCTACTGATTCTTAGAATTTTGCTAGAGCTCATACCATATGAGCTCTTGCCTCTTCCGACCTCGTCACAAGTGCCATATGAGCTCTTAGCTCTTGTTCACTAGGCTGAACAGAATGGCTATCTCAAAAATTTTATCCAGCAACTTTGGTGAAAAAATATGCGTGGGAGGGGGCCCTGGGTGCCCTCTAATTTTTTTGGTTATTTAGAAGGGCACTGGAACTTTTAATGTATGTTAGAATGAGCCCTCTTGCATTATTCTAGGACAACTGGGTCGATACGATCACCCCTGGAAAAAAACCAAATAAGCACGCATCCGTGATGGCAGAAAATACAAATTTCTGCATTTTGTAGATAGGAGCTTGAAACTTCTACAGTAGGGTTCTCTGATATGCTGAATCTCATGATGTTATTTTATGCTATTTTCTGGTGTTATTGTCTGAATCTCATGGATATATTTAAAATCATCATTAAAATGCTATTCTTTTGATGTAATTATTGGTATAAAAATTCTGTTTTATAGAGTTTCGGTTACTACTGAGCCAGTTTCCTGTTTGCTCCTAGGGAAGTTTTTTTCGTTTTTCCAAGTTATATTTTATAAGATTTTATGGTTTTGTAGGAGAAATAGTGATAAAATTGAGCATATTTATTTTCAATAAAAGAATTCTATATTTCAGATTAAAGAAGGTAAATGACATTAAAGATGCAACCGTCGCTTTGGATACAGTTGAAAACAAACTACCTGTCATCTATACTTTTTTTGGAAATGGAGATGATAATGTTTCCGCGTCAGTTTTGGAATATATTAATGAGTATATTATCGCGAGCATCTCTCTTTTCTTTTTTTTTTCGTTTTGTTTAGCACGAAACTAATGACGTGGTATCTTTATTATCTCAACTAGGCAAAATGATGATCAACTTAAAAATTAATATGGATTTACTTTTGTCTTTTGTAACGGTGAGTGTTGCAATACCCTTTTTTGGCACTTGGTATTAACCAAGTGACATATAGCAATCGCAAATTCTGTCGGTCTGTCCCGGTTTTGCTACTTCAGGCACTTCTAGGCAAGCTAAGAAAATGAAACTTAGCAGGCGTATCAGGGACCGGACCAGATTAAATTAGAAATAGTCGTTTTTCCGATTTGACCATCTGGAGGGGAGTGGGGGGCTATTTTTAACTTACGAAGGAGCGATCGGATCTTAATGAAATACGAAGTTTGGAAAATTATCGCGTCTCAGAGATTTTATTTTAAATCCCGACTGGATCCAGTGACATTAGGGGGAATTGAGGGGTGGGGACCCCTGTTGGAAAACGCTTAGAGTGGAGCGATCGGGATGAAACTTGGTGGGAAAAATAAGCACAAGTCCTAGATACATGACTGACATAACCAGGACGGATCCGCTCTCTTTGGGAGAGTGGGGGGAGGGGGAGGATTAATTATGAAAAATGAGAAAAATGAGGTTTTTTTTAACTTACTAAGGAATGATTGGATCTTAATGAAATTCGAAGTTTGGAAGCGTATCGTGTCTCAGAGCTCTTGTATTAAATTTCAACCTTATCCAGTGAAGGAGATGTTTGGGGGGGGGGGGCAGAACCAAAACTCTTGGGAAATGCTTAGAGTGGAGGGGTCGGGATGAAACTTGGTGAGAAAAATAAGCACAAGTCCTAGATACGGGATTGACATAACCGGAATGGATATGCTCTCTTTAGGGGAGTTGGGGGAGGGGGAGGTTAATTCTGAAAATTAGAAAAAATGAGGTATTTTTAACTTGCGGAAGAGCGATCATATCTTAATGAAATTGCATATTTAGAAGAACCTCGAAACTTAGACCTCTTATTTTTATCCCGACCGGGTCCAGTGTCAATAGGGGGGGGGGGACCGAAAATCTTGGAAAACAACAACACAAATGTATCTTGGACAAATTTCCAAGATAGGTGACTGACATAACCGGACCGGGTCCGCTCTTTTTGGTTGAGTTGGGGGGGGATGAGTAATTCGGAAAAATTAGAAAAAATAAGGTATTTGTAACTTACGAACGGTTGATCAGATCTTAATAAAATTTGATATTTAGAAGGATCTTGTGCTTTAAAACTCTCATTTTAAATCCCGACTAGATCCGGTGACATTGAAGGGAGTTGGAGGGAGAAGCCGGAATTCTTGGAAGACGTGAAATCAAGGTATCTTACGAATGGGTGATCGGATCTCAATGAAACTTGATATATAGAAGAATATTATGTCTCAGATGCTCCATTTTCAATTCGAATCGGATCCGGGGACATCGAGGGCTGGAGGGGGGGGGGGAAACAGAAATCTTGGAAAACGCTTAGAGTGGAGATATCGGGATGAAACGTGATGGGAAGAATAAACACAAGCTATAGATACGAGATTTACATAGTTGTTACGGATCCGTTCTCTTTGGGGGAGCTGGGGGTTGTTAATTTGGAAAAGTTAAAAAAAATTGAGGTATTTTTTACTTAAGAATGAGTGACCGGATCGCAGTGAAATTTGATATTTAGAAGGAACTCATGTCTCAGAGCTCTTATTTCAAATCCCGACCAGATTTGTTGACATTGGGAGGAGCTGGAGGGGAAAACCAGAAATCTTGGAAAATGCTTATAAATGTCGTAGATACGTGACTTACGTAACGAGACTGGATCCTCTCTCTTTGGGGGAGTTAGATGGTGGGGTTTACTGCTTTGGCGAGTTTGGTGCTTCTGGACGTGCTACGACGATGAAAATTGGTAGGTGTGTCAGGGAGATGTACAAATTGATTTAATAAAGTCGTTTTTCCCGATTCGAACATCTGGGGGGCCGAAAGGGAGGAAAAATTAGAAAAATTGAGGTATTTTTAACTTGCGAGTGGGTGATCGGATCTTAATGAATTTTGATATTTAGAAGGAACTCATGACTCAGAGCTGTTATTTTAAATCCCAACCGGCATTAAGCCTCTGATTTTCCTTTTAAAGCAATCTATCGATTCTTAGAATTTTGCTAGAGCTCATACCGTATAAGCTCTTGGCTCTTCCGACCTCGTCACAAGTGCCATGTGAGCTCTTAGCCCTTGTTTTGGATTGCCAACAAAAGGGTATTGCAAGAACACTTTAGTCAGGAATCATAGGCAGCGCAATAGCGCTGTTGGGGTACTCCTTTTGCTACTGGTACAGAGGCTGATTCTGCGAACTTCGTCGAGTGTACGATTTCAGAGCAAAAATATATTTAGAGCTAGTCTGTCTTCCCTTTGACCGTGAGCAAGCAGGTGGCATTGTACTTTCATTTTTGTATTTCATTTTCACTTGTACAATGGTTTATCTACTTTATGCTTCTTGCTCTTTTTATGCCATGATCGCACGGGGTACCACTTGCGGGATTGAGAATGGTACCAATAACCTAATTCCAATATAATTGTCACAGTTGTGCTCACAGTGTACAACTGCTTTCATTCCCGCCAGCATTTGGAAATTAACAAAAAAATTGATTTGTATCAGCAGGGATGCGTTATGAACAAAATTATGGGATCAGGGCTATAGCATCTGGCAGACATCTCTCCAGTATAGTGAAGAAACAGTCACCATCTAAAAGCTGGTAATTAGTCTCCATAGATAATAACCTTTTCTGGCTCGTATTGTTCAGCCAGCCTCCCATGTCTCGAAAGTACATTGATTGTAATCAACAGCGCGCCGAGAACATTGCGTTATTAGAACAGCATCGTTGTAAATGGTCGAACTTTTGGCATTTAAAAAACCTCAAAGGCACTGCAACGTGTTTGTCCAACTTGATATGGCAATAATCAACATAAATGCCATATTTCAGTGTTTTTTCAAAAACACTTAATTTTTTGACAGATATTGGCAGTAAGTGGTGCAGGCAGAGGTGTGTGTAGTGAGTGATGCAGGCGAATGATGTTTTATGGAGGAAAGGATGGAAACTTCCTGTTTGCGGATTTTTCAGAGACGACTGTCCTCTAGAGTTAAGACATTTGGTGTAGAAGTACACTCTCGTAGCTGGTTTTTTTGTGGTTCAGTATAATCTTGATTGCCCGTTGTGAATCGTCTCTAAATGCTTGTTTTATCGCTCGTGGGCCTCGCAAATGGCATAAATATTCAAGAATAGGGAATGCATACGTAACCTAAACGGAGATTGGAAGAAACTCAACCGTCTCAAACTAATGTATGACCGTACTACACAATTGTTCTTTTCCACCCGACCGATAACATTTGTGTAAAACGAGCAGTCGTTGCTAAAAAAAAAAAATAGCGGTCAGGACTATAGGAATTGAGGTAGATGGGTACGACGGTTCAAGAAACAGGAGTTATTCCTTCGTCGGATATGGACCTCATCACTACGTGTTGAGACATGGTTTTTTTTTATATATATATATAATGTCATTGCCGCAGCATTATTGAAGAAGGGTTTGGTAATTTTCATCAAAGATTAACATCTCATTCTTTGCAATGTATTTAAGAAGTAGGGAGAAGCCATCTACATAATTGAACCTCTCGAAATTCTTTATTGACATACTTAATTTCTGTTAAAAACAAGGTGGATCCTACTTAGAGTCGACGCAACCCGTAAAGAGAGATTATAGTTACTTTTAATTATATTGAAAAAGTCAATGACAAGAAGCGAAATATGCTTTCTTGCACCAATCATTTCAAATTATTTACTGCTGTTTAGTGGTGAATCTGATCGAATGCATTGCTATAGTCGATTAGAAGTAATGCAACAAGGAGACTCCTTACATCTAACATAGTCACTCTATAATCAGTTGTTATGTGCACTAAATAAATAATGCCTTTTGATACATCATTTCAGGTAACCCTACTAAAAATAATTAATATCTTGCTGAATCGGGGACAAGAAATTCGTTAAATAAATATTTCAGTGACTTTCGCCAAGCGATGTGTAATTTTTGCAGTTCAATTTTGCCGGAGCACATCACCAGACTGATGTTTTTTCACCTTGGCTATAACATGATCACGTTTTTTTTCCCAGCACTTGGGAATTTGGCTCATTGAATTCCTTGGATAAGGCTCAATTTCTTTTTGACCTTTGTGGTTCATTATATACTGTAAATTCAAGCACTTTATTAGCTATGTCCCCGGTGATGTCACCCACGAAAGTACCGATCTGTGTTTCTGCGAAAGGCAGGCATATAGATGGTATAACTGTGAAGAAGCAGCTAACTTCACCTGATATTATTAACGTGTCATCGTTATTGTGTATCGTAACGCAAAATCTTCCACGATTACCAGTCAGATTTCTTATTTCAGAATGTTTTATTTCTGAGATGTTTCATCTTTGAATAGAGGTAACTTTTTTTTATCGAACACGTCGTTTCTGTGTTGCTCGGTTCTTTTGAATATGCGATTTGACAGTCTCCGCTTGAATGATTTTATCCTAAATATAACCAGGTCATAAGGTAGCAAGGTCATAATAAGCTTCTTAAAGCCAGGTGTCTCCTAGGATTTGTATTTTGGGTTACCTCATTTTGTATTCACAGAGTGTTCGTAATATTTACTTGACAGCTGGAAGTTTAAGAGTCTCAATCTTCAGGTTGATAACCGCAATAGAGCAAATCTCATCGAAGTCGAACGTCCCAATCCATCAAACAGTTTGTGGTAACGAACTGTAGTAAGGAGCGACCCGGCTCAATATTAACCGAAACTCTAAAAATGGAATTTTGATACCAATAGTTACATCAAAAGAATTGCATTTAAATGCTGATTTTAAATATATAAGCTTCATCAAGATCAGTTATACCCATCAAAAGTTACAAGCCTGAGAAAATTTGCCTCATTTTAGAAAATAGGAGGATACGCTCCCTAAAAGTCATACAATCTTAACGAAAACCACACCATTAGATTCAGCTTATCAGAGAAACTTATTGTAGAAGTTTCAAGGTCCTATCTACAAAAATGTGGAATTTCGTATTTTTTGCCAGAAGACAGATCATGGATGTGTGTTTATTTGTTTTTTTGTGTGTTTTTTTGTGTTTTTTTCCCAGGGTTGATTGTATCGATTGAGTGGTCCTAGGAGTGTCGCGAGAGGGCTCATTTTAATGCAAATTAAAAGTTCTAGTGCCCTTTTTAAGTGACAAAAAAAATTGGAGGGCACCTAGGCCCCATCTCATGCTAATTTTTTCCCAAGAGTCACCGGATCAAAATTCTGAGATAGCCATTTTATTTACCATAGTCAAAAAAACCTAATAACTATGTCTTTAGGGACAACTTACTCCCCCGCAGTCCCCGTGGGAGGGGCTGCAAGCTACAAACTTTGACCTGTGTTTACATATAGTAATGGTTACTGGGAAGTGTACAGATGTTTTCAGAGGGATTTTTTTTTGGTTTAAGGGGGAGAGTTGAGGGGGGTTACGTTGGAGGATATTTCCATGGAGAAACTTCTCATGGGGGAAGAGAATTTCAATGAAGGGGGTGCAGGATTTTCTAGCATCATTTGAAAAAACAATGAAAAAATAAATATGATAAGTTTTTTCTACTGAAAGTAAGGAGCAGCATTAAAACTTAAAACGAACAAAGATTATTACGCATATGAAGGGTTTACCTCCTTGTCTCAAGCAAGGAGCCTTCCTCACTCAAGCAAGGCACTAAAACCTCATAAGAGTTGCTAAATGGCTCATTTGAAAGGAAATTTCTATAATCTAGTGTCTTGTGAGTATTAAAACATACTAAACAAATTAAGAAAAGTTTTTGACAAAAACTGTATCTTCAAATACCACAATTTTTAACACAAATTAATGGGTTGAACCAAAGGTTGAATCTACAAAACCAAAGATAACCCACAAGATGAGTCTAGGGAACCAAAGGTTGAATCAGCGGAACCAAAGGTTGAATCTACGGAACCAGAAGATGAGTCTACGGAGCAAAAGGTTGAATCAACAGAATTAAAAGATGAATCCAAGGAGCCGAAGGTTAAATCTAAGGAACCATAAGATACATCTAAGGAACCAAAGATTGAATTTACGGAACCAAAAGCCAAATCTAACGAACTATAGATTGAATCGCCGGAGCCAAAAGATAAATCCATAGAATCAAAGGTTAAATCTCCAGAACCAAAAGATGAATGCAAGGAACTGAAGGTAATCCAAGGAACCAAACGTTGAAGCAACAGAACCAAAAGATGAATTTAAGAAACCAAAGGTTGAATCTGGGGAACCAAAAGACAAATCTAAGGAAACAAAGGTTAAATCTGCAGAACCAAAAGAAGAGTCTCCGGAACCACAAGATGAGTCTACGGAACCACAAGATGAGTCTACGGAACCAAAAGATGAGTATAAGGAACCAAAGGATGAAACAACGGAACTTAAAGAAGAATGTATGAAACCAAAGGTCGAATCTGCACAACTAAATGTTAAATCTAGAGAACCGAAAGATAAATCTAAGGAGCCAAAGGTTGAAACTGCGGAACCAGAAGATGAGTCTACGGTACCAGAAGATGAGTCTACGGAGCCAAAGGTTGAATCAACGGAAACAAAAGATGAATCCAAGGAACCAAAGGTTAAATTCCCGGAACCAAAAGATGACTACAAGGAGCCAAAGGTTGAATCTGCAGAGCCAAAAGCAAATTCTAAGGAACCAAAGGTTGAATCTGTGGAACCAACAGATGAATCCAAGGAACCAAAGGTTAAACCTTTCAAGGATAAACCAAGGAACCGAAGGATGAGTCTACTGAACCAGAAGATGAGTCTATAGAACCAAAGGTTGAATCAACGGATCAAAAAGATAAATCCAAGGAACCAAAGGTTGAATCTGCGGAACCCAAAAAACAAATAGAAGGAACCAAAAGTTGAATCTACGGAACCAAAAGATGAGTCTATAGAACCAGAAGATGAGTCTACGGAACCAAAAGATTAGTCTATGGAAGCAGACGATGAGTGTACGGACCCAAAGATTGAAGCAACGGAATCAAAAGATGAATCAAAGGAACCAAAGGTTGAAACTGCGGAACCAGAAGATGAGTCTACGGAAACAAAAGATGAATCCAAGGAACCAAAGGTTAAACCTTTCAAGGATAGACCAAGGAACCGAAGGATGAGTCTACTGAACCAGAAGATGAGTCTATAGAACCAAAGGTTGAATCAACGGATCAAAAAGATAAATCCAAGGAACCAAAGGTTGAATCTGCGGAACCAAAAAAAAAACAAATAGAAGGAACCAAAAATTGAATCTACGGAACCAAAAGATGAGTCTATAGAACCAGAAGACGAGTCTACGGAACCAAAAGATTAGTCTATGGAAGCAGACGATGAGTCTACGGACCCAAAGGTTGAAGCAACGGGACCAAAAGATGAATCAAAGGAACCAAAGGTTGAAACTGCGGAACCAGAAGATGAGTCTACGGTACCAGAGGATGAGTCTACGGAACCAAAGGTTGAATCAACGGAAACAAAAGATGAATCCAAAGAACCAAAGGTTAAATCCCCGGAACCGAAAGATGAATACAAGGAGCCAAAGGTTGAATCTGCGGAGCCAAAAGCAAATTCTAAGGAACCAAAGGTTGAATCTGTGGAACCAAAAGATGAATCCAAGTAACCAAAGGTTAAACCTTTCAAGGATAAACCAAGGAACCGAAGGATGAGTCTACTGAACCAAAGACGAGTCTATGGAACCAAAGGTTGAATCAACAGAAACAAAAGATGAATCCAAGGAACCGAAGGCCAAATCAATGGAGTTAAAAGACTCCATATGGAGTTCAACCTAAGGTTGAATCTACGGAACCAAAAGATGTCTATGGAACCCGAAGAAGAGTCTACGGAGCCAAAAGTTGAATCAACGGAACCAAAAGATGAATCCAAGGAGCCAAAGGGCAAATCTCCAGAACCGAAAGATGAATCCAAGGAACCAAAGGTTAAATCTAGGGAACTAAAGGTTGAATTTGCTGAATCAAAAGATAAATCCATGGAACCAAAAGATGATACTAAAGAACCAAAGGCTGAATTCACAGAACCAGCTGCAGATACACAATGCAGGATCGACGCATCGACCTTGTTGGTTAAGAAACTTCGATAATCCAATAAAAAAAAGTCGATAATTCAATATGACTGATAGTTTTTTTTTTTTTTTTTTTTTTTTTTTTTTTTTTTTTTTTTTTTTTTTTTTTTTAATAGAACAAAGTTGTTCGTGGAAAATCTTCACATTTATATAAGAAAAAATATGAGCTTTACAAAGTTGTTTTGACCTTACTGCACTAAGCCTTGGAACCTTATTTCACTATCTAATTTTTTTCTAATCCAAAAGCACAAATAAGTAGAAATTTAAAGACTTCTAGTCAGAAGAACCAAGTGAAAGTATTATTGGCATTTGCCGTTCGAGAAAAAATAAGGTTTTTTTTTTTATAAGAATGCGTTAGTATAATAAAACGTACCGATTCTCCTAATTCGTAGAGACAAGTGATAGCAAGCTCTGCATCTTGGAACTTACAAGTCTGCCAATTGCCCAACGCACTAGTTACAAGCTGCTGGGTTCGACTCAAAATAAGATTCTTGTCCAATGAAGCAATATTAACATACAGCTTTTTCAACTGTATTCTAAATTCTAAAAACTGAGCTTCTTCGTCACCATCATTTTCAAAATCGTACGATTCGTCATACTTCATCTTTTCAAAATTGATTGAGATAAGTGATTCGAGATTCTGACGATCCACAGACGAGAGAAGATCTTTCTGCTTTAGTATCTATAAAATTAAACAGTTTATCGATTTATCATCGTACTGTATTTTGAAAGTTTTTAGCAAATGGTATACAATGAAAACTAGTCTCAATAACTAGAGCAATTTTGTGTTCAAATTGTACTAGAAAGCACTTGTTTTTTTTCTCAAGAAATTACAAATTTCAATGAAGAAGAGAGGCACAAAATGGATTTGACTACATAACATAGATATCAAATTCTTCTAAGCAATCCTTTAAAAAAATGCACAATCTGTATCATTTAAGTCTTTTGGAAGGGAAGAGCTGATCTGGGAGCCAAAAAGTTATAAATATATGAATGAAAGAGTCCGTGATTTTAAGAAAAAGAGTTAAATAAAGTCAAGTTATGTATAGAGCCCAATATTCCTAGATTCTTGAGAAATTAAATATTTCTTACTTTTCAGTTAATTTCTGAAATGAGTTTAATCTTTTTATTTCTTTACTTGTTTTTAATTATATAAGCATTCGAAAGAGTTAAAAAACAGCTCACAAACTCAAAATCATAACGTAATGGTATATTATTACTGAAAACACGGTGACAAGCATAACAACGTAGCATCATAAATGCACAGAGCTAGAGACACTTAATAATGGTTTGTTTCAGATTACAAATACCAGGAATAAATTTTTGTAATCTGCATAATCAGAATCCAGCACAACATTACAAAAAGCATAGGCAAGCACAATTTCAAGGACAATTCATTACAAACAAGCATAACAATTAAATTACCGAATACTCTAAAGCTCTTTGCGCTAAAGTTTGACTCTTTTTCTTAACTCTATTTTTAAAACAGTTAGAAACTTTAGCGTAAAGAGCGAGGCGTTGAGGAGGAAAAGCCCCTTTAATATATGGAGTAATTTCTGTTTGTTTTAAGTTTTAATGTTGCTCCTTACTTTAATTTAAAAAAAACTTTTTTTTATATTTAATTTCTGGACGTTTTTGAATCAATGCATGTTTTGATCTTGGCTCTCCGCACATAAATAATTTAAACGAAATTTGCATATTAATTAATCACAATTAATCGGAAAATTTTGAGAAAAAAGGAGCGAGGGACGAGGCCCAGTTACTCTCCAATTTTTTGATTACTTAAAAAACCAACTAGAACTTTTAATTTTTTACAATCATTTTCATTGGTAAAAAATATACGTAACTTACGAATTAACTTACGTAACGAACTTCTATATTCATATGTTTTTATTGCGTATATGAGGGGGGTTCAACCCTTGTCGATACCTAGCTCTTTACACTAAAGCTTAAATTTTGTCAAAATTCCTTAAGAATGACCTCTGAATCACAAAGGCCGTAGAATAAATAGTTTAAATTACTAAAAATACTTTAGCGTAAAGAGTGAGGTATAACAAGGAGGTAAACCCTTCATATGCGTAATAATCTTTGTTCGTTTTAAATTTTAATGCTGCTCCTTACTTTCAGTAGAAAAAAACTTATCATATTTATTTTTTCATTGTTTTTTCAAATGATGCTAGAAAATCCTGCACCCCCTTCATTCGAATTCTCTTCCCCCATGAGAAGTTTCTCCATGGAAATATCCTCCAACGTAACCCCCCTCAACTCTCCCCCCTAAAACAAAAAAAAATCCCGCTGAAAACATCTGTACACTTCCCAGTAACCATTACTATATGTAAACACAGGTCAAAGTTTGTAGCTTGCAGCCCCTCCCACGGGGACTGCGGGGGAGTAAGTTGTCCCTAAAGACATAGTTATTAGGTTTTTTGACTATGGTAAATAAAATGGCTATCTCAGAATTTTGATCCGGTGACTCTTGGGAAAAAAATGAGCATGAGAGGGGGCCTAGGTGCCCTCCAATTTTTTTGTCACTTAAAAAGGGCACTAGAACTTTTAATTTGCATTAAAATGGGCCCTCTCACGACACTCTTAGGACCACTCAATCGATACAATCAACCTTGGGAAAAAACACAAAAAAAAACAAATAAGCACAAATCCATGATCTGTCTTCTGGCAAAAAGTACGAAATTCCACATTTTTGTAGATAGGACCTTGAAACTTCTATAATAAGTTTCTCTGATAAGCTGAATCTAATGGTGTGGTTTTCGTTAAGATTGTATGACTTTTAGGGAGCGTATCCCCCTATTTTCTAAAATGAGACAAATTTTTTCAGGCTCGTAACTTTTGATGGGTATAACTGATCTTGATGAAACTTATATATTTAATATCAGCATTTAAATGCGATTCTTTTGATGTAACTATTGGTATCAAAATTCCATTTTTTAGAGTTTCGGTTAATATTGAGCCGGGTCGCTCCTTACTACAGTTCGTTACCACAAACTGTTTGATGGATTGGGACGTTAGACTTCGATGAGATTTGCTCTATTGCGGTTATAGGAGACACCTGGCTTTAAGAAGCTTATTATGACCTGCTACTTGTTACATTATGGTTATATTGAGGATAAAATCATTCAAGCGGAGACTGTCGAATCGCATATTCAAAAGAACCGAGCAACACAGAAACGACGTGTTCGATAAAAAAAAGTTACCTCTATTCAAAGATGAAACATCTCAGAAATAAAACATTCTGAAATAAGAAATCTGACTGGTAATCGTGGAAGATTTTGCGTTACGATACAGAATAACGATGACACGTTAATAATATCAGGTGAAGTTAGCTGCTTCTTCACAGTTGTGCCATCTATTCGCCTGTCTTTCGCAGAAACACAGATCGGTACTTTCGTGGGTGACATCACCGGGGACATAGCTAATAAAGTGCTTGAATTTACAGTATATAATGAACCACAAAGGTCAAAAAGAAATTGAGCCTTATCCAAGGAATTCAATGAGCCAAATTCCCAAGTGCTGGGAAAAAACGTGATCGTTTTATAGCCACGGTGAAAAAACATCAGTCTGGTGATGTGCTCCGGCAAAATTGAACTGCAAAAATTATACATCGCTTGGCGAAAGTGACTGAAATATTTATTTAACGAATTTCTTGTCCCCGATTCAGCAATATATTAATTATTTTTAGTAGGGTTACCTGAAATGATGTAGCAAAAGGCATTATTTATTTAGTGCACATAACAATTGATTATAGAGTGATTATGTTAGATGTAAGGACTCTCCTTGTTGCATTACTTCTAATCGATTATAGCAATGCATTCGATCAGATTCACCACTAAATAATTTGAAATGATTGGTGCAAGAAAGCATATTTTGCTTCTTGTCATTGACTTTTTCAATATAGTTAAAAGTAACTATAATCTCTCTTTACGGGTTGCGTCGACTCTAAGTAGGCTGAGCGGCTAAAATGCGTTTCACTACAAGGTACGGCACTAGGATCCACCTTGTTTTAACAGAAATTAAGTACGTCAATAAAGAATTTCGAGAGGTTCAATTATGTAGATGGCTTCTCCCTACTTCTTAAATACATTGCAAAGAATGAGATGTTAATCTTTGATGAAAATTACCAAACCCTTCTTCAATAATGCTGCGGCAATGACATTATATATATATAAAAAAAAACCATGTCTCAACACGTAGTGATGAGGTCCATATCCGACGAAGGAAAAACTCCTGTTTCTTGAACCGTGGTACCCATCTACCTCAATTCCTATAGTCCTGACCGCTATTTTTTAGCAACGACTGCTCGTTTTACACAAATGTTATCGGTCGGGTGGAAAAGAACAATTGTGCAGTACGGTCATACATTAGTTTGACACGGTTGAGTTTCTTCCAATCTCCGTTTAGGTTACGTATGCATTCCCTATTCTTGAATATTTATGGCATTTGCGAGGCCCACGAGCGATAAAACAAGCATTTAGAGACGATTCACAACGGGCAATCAAGATTATACTGAACCACAAAAAAACCAGGTACGAGAGTGTTCTTCTACACCAAATGTCTTAACTCTAGAGGACAGTCGTCTCTGAATAATCCGCAAGCAGGAAGTTTCCATCCTTTCCTCCATAAAACATCATTCGCCTGTATCACTCGCTACACACACCTCTGCCTGCACCACTTACTGCCAATATTTGTCAAAAAAATTTAACAATTTTTTTTTTAATTTGTTCCTTTTCTTTTTTTTAACAATGCTACTTGGACTGACTCCTTAACATTCTGAGACAAATTTCCTCTTGAAAAAACACTGAAATATGGCATTTATGTTGATTATTGCCATATCAAGTTGGACAAACACGTTGCAGTGCCTTTGAGGTTTTTTAAATGCCAAAAGTTCGACCATTTACAACGAGGCTGTTCTAATAACGCAATGTTCTCGGTGCGCTGTTGATAACAATCAATGTACTTTCGAGACATGGGAGGCTGGCTGAACAATACGAGCCAGAAAAGGTTATTATCTATGGAGACTATTTACCAGCGTTTAGATGGTGACTGTTTCTTCACTATACTGGAGAGATGTCTGCCAGATGCTATAGCCCTGATCCCATAATTTTGTTCATAACGCATCCCTGCTGATACTAATCAATTTTTTTGTTAATTTCCAAATGCTGGCGGGAATGAAAGCAGTTGTACACTGTGAGCACAACTGTGACAATTATCTTGGAATTAGGTTATTGGTACCATTCTCAATCCCGCAAGTGGTACCGCGTGCGATCATGGCATAAAAAGAGCAAGAAGCATAAAGTAGATAAACCATTGTACAAGTGAAAATGAAATACAAAAATGAAAGTACAATGCCACCTGCTTGCTCACGGTCAAAGGGAAGACAGACTAGCTCTAAATATATTTTTGCTCTGAAATCGTACACTCGACGAAGTTCGCAGAATCAGCCTCTGTACGAGTAGCAAAAGGAGTACCCCAACAGCGCTATTGTGCTGCCTATGATTCCTGACTAAAATGTTCTTGCAATACCCTTTTGTTGGCAATCAAAAACAAGAGCTAAGAGCTCACATGGCACTTGTGACGAGGTCGGAAGAGCCAAGAGCTCATACGGTATGAGCTCTAGCAAAATGCTAAGAATCGATAGATTGCTTTAAAAGGAAAATCAGAGGCTTAATGTCGGTCGGGATTTAAAATAACAGCTCTGAGTCATGAGTTCCTTCTAAATATCAAATTTCACTACGATCCGGTCACCCATTCTTAAGTAAAAAACACTTCAATTTTTTTTAACTTTTCCAAATTAACAACCCCCAGCTCCCCGAAAAGAGAACAGATCCGTAACAATTATCTAAATCTCGTATCTATAGCTTGTGTTTATTCTTCCCATCACGTTTCATCCCGATATCTCCACTCTAAGCGTTTTCCGAGATATCTGGTTTCCAAGATTTCTGTTTCCCCCCCTCCAGCCCTCGATGTCCCCGGATCCGATTCGAATTGAAAATGGAGCATCTGAGACATAATATTCTTCTATATATCAAGTTTCATTAAGATCCGATCACCCATTCGTAAGATACCTTGATTTCACGTTTTCCAAGAATTCCGGCTTCCCCCTCCAACTCCCTTCAATGTCACCGGATCTAGTCGGGATTTAAAATGAGAGTTTTAAAGCACAAGATCCTTCTAATTATCAAATTTTATTAAGATCTTATCAACCCTTCGTAAGTTACAAATACCTTATTTTTTCTAATTTTTCCGAATTACTCATCCCCCCCTCAACTCAACCAAAGAGAGCGGACCCGGTCTGGTTATGTCAGTCACCTATCTTGGACTTGTGTTTATTCTTCCCACCAAGTTTCATCCTGATCTCTCCGCTTTAAGCGTTTTCCAAGATTTTCGGTCCCCCCCCCCCTATTGACACTGGAACCGGTCGGGATAAAAATAAGAGGTTTAAGTTTCGAGGTTCTTCTAAATATGCAATTTCATTAAGATACGATCGCTCTTCCGCAAGTTAGATATACCTCATTTTTTCTATTTTTCAGAATTAACCCCGCCCCCCAACTCCCCTAAAGAGAAAAGATCCATTCCGGTTATGTCAATCCCGTATCTAGGACTTGTGCTTATTTTTCTCACCAAGTTTCATCCCGACCCCTCCACTCTAAGCATTTTCCAAGAGTTTTGGTTCTGCCCCTCCCCCCCAAACATCTACTTCACTGGATAAGGTTGAAATTTAATACAAAAGCTCTGAGACACGATATGCTTCCAAACTTCGAATTTCATTAAGATCCAATTATTCCTTAGTAAGTTAAAAAAAACCTCATTTTTCTCATTTTTCATAATTAATCCTCCCCCTCCTCCCATTCTCCCAAAGAGAGCGGATCCGTCCCGGTTATGTCAATCATGTATCTAGGACTTTTGCTTATTTTTCCCACCAAGTTTCATCCCGATCGCTCCACTCTAAGCGTTTTCCAACAGGGGTCCCCACCCCTCAATTCCCCCTAATGTCACTGGATCCAGTCGGGATTTAAAATAAAAGCTCTGAGACGCGATAATTTTCCAAACTTCGTATTTCATTAAGATCCGATCACTCCTTCGTAAGTTAAAAATACCCCCCTACTCCCCTCCAGATGGTCAAATCGGAAAAACGACTATTTCTAATTTAATCTGGTCCGGTCCCTGATACGCCTGCTAAGTTTCATTTTCTTAGCTTGCCTAGAAGTGCCTGAAGTAGCAAAACCGGGACAGACAGACAGACAGACCGACAGAATTTGCGATCGCTATATGTCACTTGGTTAATACCAAGTGCCAAAAAAGGGTATTGCAACACTCACCGTTACAAAAGACAAAAGTAAATCCATTTTAATTTTTAAGTTGATCACCATTTTGCCTGGTTGAGATAATAAAGATACCACGTCATTAGTTTCATGCTAAACAAAACGAAAAAAGAAAGAAAAGAGAGATGCTCACGATAATATACTCATTAATATATTCTAAAACTGACGCAGAAACATTATCATCTCCATTTCCAAAAGAAGTATAGATGACAGGTAGTTTGTTTTCAACTGTATCCAAAGCGACGATTGCATCTTTAATGTCATTTACCTTCTTTAATCTGAAATATATAATTCTTTTATTGAAAATAAATATGCTCAATTTTATCACTATTTCTCCTACAAAACCATAAAATCTTATAAAATGTAACTTGGAAAAACGAAAAAAACTTCCCTGGGAGCAAACAGCAAACTGGGAGCGAACTGGCTCAATAGTAGCCGAAACTCTATAAAACAGAATTTTTATACCAATAATTACATCAAAAGAATAGCATTTTAATAATGATTTTAAATATATCCATGAGATTCAGACAATAACACCGGAAAATAGCATAAAACAACATCATGAGATTCAGCATATCAGAGAACCCTACTGTAGAAGTTTCAAGTTCCTATCTACAAAATGCAGAAATTTGTATTTTCTGCCAGAAGACAGATCACGGATACGTGCTTATTTGGTTTTTTCCAGGGGTGATCGTATTGACCCAGATGTCCTAGAATGTTGCAAGAGGGCTCATTCTAACATACAGTAAAAGTTCCAGTGCCCTTCTAAATAACCAAAAAAATTAGAGGGCACCCAGGCCCCCTCCCACGCATATTTTTTCACCAAAGTTGCTGGATAAAATTTTTGAGATAGCCATTCTGTTCAGCCTAGTGAACAAGAGCTAAGAGCTCATATGGCACTTGTGACGAGGTCGGAAGAGGCAAGAGCTCATATGGTATGAGCTCTAGCAAAATTCTAAGAATCAGTAGATTACTTTAAAAGGAAACTCAGAGGCTCAATGCCGGTCGAAATTTAGAATAAGAGCTCTGAGTCACGAGGTCCTTCTAAATATTAAAATTCATTAAGATCCGATCACCCATTTGTAAGTTAAAAATACCTCAGTTTCTCTGATTTTCCCTCTCCCTTCAGCCCCCCAGATGGTCGAATCGGAGAAAACGACTTTATAAAGTCAATTTGTGCAACTTCCTGACATACCTACCAATTTTCATCGTCCTAGCACGTCTAGAAGCATCAAACTCACCAAAGTACTGAACCCCACCACCAAACTCCACCAAAGAGAGCGGATCCAGTCCGGTTACATCAATCACGTGTCTACGACATTTATAAGCGTTTTCCAAGGTTTTTTTTTCCCGCTCCAACTTCCCCAATGTCAAAAGATCTGGTCAGGATTTGAAATAAGAGCTCTGAGACATGAGTTCCTTCTAAATATCAAATTTCATTAAGATCCGGTCACCCGTTCTGAAGTTAAAAATACCTTAATTTTTTTTGATTTTTCCAAATTAACAACCCACAGCTCCCTCAAATAGAACGGATCTGTACAAATTATGTCAATCTCGTATCTAGGACTTGTGCTTATTTTTCCCACCGAGTTTCATCCCGATCCCTCCACTCTAAGCGTTTTCTAAGATTTTAGGTTTCGACCCCTCCCCCCAACTTCTCCTTCACCGAATCCAGTCTCGATTTAAGATAAGAGCTCTGAGACACAATATCCTTGTAAAAATCAAATTTCAATAAGATCCAATCACTCCTTCGTAAGTTAAAAATACGTCATTTTTTCAGAATTAACTGTCCTCACCCAACTCCCCAAAAGAGAGCGGATCCGTTCCGGTTATTTCAATCACGTATCTAGGACTTACGATTACTTTTTAGCCAACTTTCATCCCGATCCCTCCACTCTAAGCGTTTTCCAGGATTTTAGCCCCCCCCCCAACTCTCTCCAATGTCACCGGATCCGGTCGGGATTTAAAACAAGAGCTCTGAGACACGATATCCTTCCAAAAATCAAATTTTATTCAGATCTGATCACTCCTTCTTAAGTTAAAAATACCTCATTTTTTCTAATTTTTCAGAATTAATCCTCCACGCCCAACTCCCCCAAAGAGAGCAGATCCGTTCCGGTTATATCAATCGCGTATCTAGGACTTGTGCTTATTTTTACCACCAAGTTTCATTCCGATTCCTCAACTCTAAGCGTTTTCTGAGATTTTAGGTTCCCCCCTCAATTCCCCCAAAAATCACCGGAATCATTCGGGATTCAAAAAAAGATAAGGTTGTGGGAAAAGTGGAAGTCATGGCCAATTGTAGAAAAAAGCCGGATCCGGTCGGGATTTAAAATAAGAGCTCAGAGACACGATATCCTTCCAAAAATCAAATTTCATTAAGATCGGATCGCTCCTTCATAAGTTAAAAATACCTCATTTTTTCTAATTTTCAGAATTAACACCCCCCCTCCCCAAACAGAGTAGATCCGTTCTGGTTATGTCAATCACGTATATAGGACTTCTGCTTATTTTTCCCACCAAGCTTCATCCCGATTTTAAGCGTTTTCAAAGATTTTAGGTCCCCCCCCCCAACTCCCTCCAATGTAACCGGATCTAGTCGGGATTTAAAATAAGAGCTTTGAGACAAGATATCCTTCCAAACATCAAATTTCATTAAGATCCCATCACCCGTTCGTAAGTTAAAAATACTTCATTTTTTCTATTTTTTCCAAATCAACCGACCCCCTACTCCCCCACCCCCGGATGGTCAAATCGCGAAAACGACTATTTCTAATTTAATCTGGTCCGGTCCCTGATACGCCTGCCAAATTTCATCGTCCTAGCTTACCTGGAAGTGCCTAAAGTAGCAAAACCGGGACCGACAGAATTGGCGATTGCTATATGTCACTTGGTTAATACCAAGTGCCATAAAAACCGAGGATAAAACAGCCTGTGAATCTATGTATCTGCACAGAGGAGAAAACAGCCATTGAGAAAAATATCTGCATATAGAAGAAATATGTAGAGATATTTTGATCTAAACCTCCGCTCGACTGACCTCTGTACAAAATAAAATACAGATAAAACCCAAATTGTAAAACAAACATTAACCTAAAAGAAGAAGACCCTTTTTGTGTCATGTTGAAAGGGTAACTGAATAAAAAATACGATGGTGAATAGTATTTCAAAATTCCTTTCTATAACAAGCTTTTTTAAAGGGTAATCGATTACCAGGCATGGTATTAACAGATATAGGTTGTGAAGTATGTTTGGTTGACATGTATAAAAGAGATCAGAATCAATAAGTTAATTATAAATTGAATAGGTTTCACAAGTGTCTCTATTAAGGGCAACCTTTTGGTAGATATGCTTTTTGATTTCAACCATCTCCCTGAAAACTTGCATAAGACTTTTAACAGAGGCATTAATTGAGGTGTTATCAGACAAAGTGAAATAGTGTGGGTTTTTTTTTACAGATGTATTGAACAAAGGTGGAATCAAACGTCTCAGGCCTTTGGCATAGCCCCACGGTTTTATCAGTTGAAAAATCTTAGTTCCAATAACCTCTCCCCCAATTGTTGGTTGGTCCTCCCAATATAGAAACAGCCTCAAGAACAGTGATTCTTAAGCACCTCTATCCAGAATGGGGCTGGTTTTGTCCTTGCCTCAGTTGAAAAATCTCTGTATGTTGTTTAAATTTTAGAAAATCACTCGGACTATCACAATCCCTCACTCGGACTATTTGTCTTGGCTTTTTCTACAATCAGTCGTGGCTTGGTGCCCCTAACTGCTTGATTTTAGTGCAAAATCAATGGACTCGGTGTCGGCCTTCGGACTAGAATTAAAATCAAGCCTTGGATTAAAATTTACTTTCGAATGAAAATAAAGTAATTGGGGCCATCTACCCATGAGTGAGTGAGAGGCAGATATGACATAAGCCCTTTTCAGGATTCCTTAGAAAGGGGGGTAATATAAACTTAGAGGGGGCTAATTGGATTAGTAATCAGAAGTTCAATTATCCTTTTTAATATTAAAAGTGCTCAGGGTGTTCATACCCTCCCCCCCACACCTCGTATTTTCCCGAAATGCATCTGATAGAAATTTTGATATGACCATTTGTTGTCGTAGAAACTTCTAAAAAGGCTCATTCGATTAGAAACTGAAGGGACTTGTGCCTCGTATAATAGTCGAAAGTGATTAGAGGGAAACTAATCCCCCTCCCACGTCCACCGTTTTCCCAAAAACATACAATCAAAATTTTGAGAGCCATTTTGTTCAACATAGTTGAAAAGTCCAAAAATAATGTCTGAGGATCACAACCCGACAATAGACCCGGTAGTAATTTTTGGTCCTGGGGGCATTTAAGGTTTATGTTGAAAAGGTTATCGTATAAACTTCGGAGGGGACTCACTGGATTGATAATCAGAAGTTCTAGTGACCTCTTTAAGATTCAGAGTGGTCGGAGGATTAATACCCCAACCACCTCGTATTTTGTCAAGACCCATCTGAAATAAATTTTGAGATGGCCATTTATTGTCGTAAAAACTTCTGAAACGGCTCATTTAATTAGAAATTGAAGGGAACAAGGCCCCTTTTGATAGCCGAAAGTGATTAGAGGGCAACCAACCCCCTCCCATTCCCACCTTTTCCCCAAATACATCCAATCAAAATTGGGAGATGTCATTTTGTTTGGTGTAGTTAAAAGGTCCGGAAATTATGTCCGAGGACGACAACCCCCACAGCCCTCAGAGCAAGGGTTGTAAGTTATGTCCTGAGGGCATATAAGGTTTTTAAAGAAAGAGTGGTCATATAAATTTCGGGGGGGGGGGGGGTGTTGAATTGGTAATCAGAAGTTATAGTATCCTTTTGAAGATACGAAGTGACTGGAGGGCAGATACTCCCCTCCCACACCTCGTATTTTCCTGGAATGTCCATGATAAAAATTTGCAATTGACCATTTGTTGTCGTAGAAATTTCTAAAAATATTATATTTTGTATGAACTTCTACTTGAACTGATTGAAGTTTTTTCACTACCTTAGCACCCCTCCCATACCCACTATTTCCCTAAACACATCCAATCAAAACTTTGAGATAGCTATTTTGTTTTGGTGTAGTTAAAAGGTCCTTATTATATATCATAATATATATCATATTATTCATATTGTAAACTCCTGAATTGCACTTCCTGGCTGAAGGGCCAAGATCAGCACCGACGGTATGGACTGTAAAGTCTAATGCCGTATCCTTTACTTTTTTTTTAACTCCTGAATATTAAATTGCAACATTGAGCATCACACAATATATTAATTATTACAGCATACATTTGACAGTCATAAAGCTGCATACATAAGCTGCTACCCCCATTGGCTGACTCTGCCGTGACAAACTCACCAAACGGGGGTCTTTTTTTGGTAAGTTCTCTACCCGGAGTACGTCTAACAACAGAAATGTGATCAAAAGCTCCTTTAATTTTTGTTAATTATAGTAGGGGACCTCTCCCAAACAGGAAATTTTGTTGTAAGAAGAGTTTTGAAACAAAATAGAGATAAAAAACAACAACAATTAGATTAAACAAGTTAACTCATAGTTGAGAATGATATAAACTAATGAAATAATTAAAATGGTGTACAAAACAAAGCGAAAAAAGAACCTCACATCTGATAAACTATAGTTGTTTTTTTAAAGACAATTGAAACACGAACACAAGGCAAAAAACTGCTGCATAATATTTTATGTATTGTGTTTTAATTACACACTTGTAAACTGTTACACTGTGTTTACTTTGTTAAACACTTTATTGTGTTACACTGGTGAGGGACTTGATGCAGTGGTAAACTTCTTTAAGTTCGCCATAACCTTTTTCATTTTACAAAGTTTGATTATTTTTTTTTTTCACTTTATTAATCTATTCTTATTTATGGTAATATAATTGTTTTATTTCAGGTGTTGCTATATCATGCACTTTTAGAGGCACATAAACGATAAACTTAATCAGTACCTACATATGTTTTTTATACTTCTTTTTTTCTCTCTTGGCCCGTTTCCATAATTAATTTGTATTATAATCAGGTGAATTTGTACTTCGAAGAAATCAAAGGATCTGATACTGGTTGGCAGTTGGCTATAACAGAGCTGGCGAGAACAGAAGATGATCTCAGTGATCAAGCCAAATTTTTCTGTTGGCGGTTAGTAGAAAACTTTGTCAAAACTAGATACACTCAAATGGACTCTGCATCCCCATTAATGAGAGATTTTCTATTTCAATGGCTCCATGATATGGTGAGTTGGCTGCATTTTTTTGCAATTTACTCTTTGTGAATTGAGGCATCTGGTGCAGTGTCTGTTGTTGGCTAATTCATTTAAGAGGTAAGAAAATCCTGTCATCTCACACTATCAAGCTGTAGAGATGTTTTTCGATCACCATATGTTCACACAAATATGACTGTTAAGGATAAGATCAAAAGGTTATTTCTTGTTGGAACAAGGGTACAAAATGCCAAAATGGGTTAATAGGAAATATTTTTTTTTTTGTCAGGATGGAGAGAATTTTTCCTTTACTCTTCTGATGGTAATGCTATTAGGATGGAGCCTCTATATTATTATAAATTGGTGTTGTTGTTATCTGACCAGCTAAAAGGCTTTAATGTGTTTGTACTGTGTAATAGTTTCAATCATTAAAACATCCCTTATAGTGAACTTGGACTTGGAAGGGGATCTCCAATCAATACATTGTTCCTTGTTTGTGCTGAAACGCGAAAACATACTTAGATTTAGTTTCTGCTTGTAACAGGAACTACCACTGCTAACAACTCACCGCGGCACCGAGCCACCTGAGGCCATCACAGGTATGTACACTCCTCCTCGATCCTAATCCATTGAAACCCTCCCTACGTACAACCTCCCAGGAAGTATCCATATCCCTTAAATCATTCTTTATGACATCCTCGCACCCCAACCGCGGGTGACGTGCTTTCCGTCTAGCCCTAAACGGTTGGTCGAAAAGAACAATCTTCAGCAATTTGTCATCAGTCCTTATCGAATTTACTTGTTATGGCACTTGGTACTAACCAAGTGACATATAGCAATCGCCAATTCTGTCAGTCTGTCTGTCTGTCGGTCCCGGTGTTGCTACTCTAGGCACTTCCAGGTAAGCTAGGACGATGAAATTTGGCAAGCGCATCAGGGACCGGACCAGATTAAATCAGAAATAGTCGTTTTCCGATTTGACCATCTGGGGGGGAGTGGGGGGTCGGTTAATTCGCAAAAAATAGAAAAAATGAAGTATTTTTAACTTATGAGTGGATGATTGGATCTTAATGAAATTTGATGTTTGGAATGATATTGTGTCTCAGAGCTCTTATTTTAAATCCCGACCGGATCTGATGACATTGGGGGGAGTTGGAGGGGGGAAACCTAAAGTCCCGACAATGCCCTAATGCCAATTTCCATCAAAACGAACCTGAGCTGAATTGGAGTTTAGCAACAAAATATTTTGTATACAAAGCATGAGCTATATTTTGATTAATCCTATATAGTTTCTAATAAGGTTCGAGTTGTATTTTCGGTTAGATTTTTAAAGTAACACACTAGAGCGTTTTCTTAAATAAGTTCGGAGACCAAGCAGGCAAAGCAAGACAATGCAAGGCAACAGAACAACAAAAGAAAAAAATTAGAATTCCAAGTACTGACCTTTCTTTATTATAGCTTTCTTAGGCAAAATTGTGAGTGGAAACAATTTTCAAATCCGCTTAGTTGCTAAGAAAAAAAAAAAAATCAGAAGCGCGAAGTCTTCCTGAAAAAGCCTCATTGAAATCATGGCTCAAATAAGATTTTTTTTTGCAAAATAATTATTTTCTTTTTTGCTGTGGATAGCTTCGTTTTTTTTCGTGTCCTTATTCTCCCGTATTGTCAAATAGAGACGGTTCAGAAACTTACATATCTGTACGATATTGTTACATATTATTTCTCCTTATTTGAGTTCCGGCAATTTCAATTTAAGAAACTCATTTATCGACAGCATGAGAAAACATAAGAAAACGTGGTAGTTTGCAGCCAGTTGAAAAGCGGAATAAATTTCAAAAGCAAAGGCAATTTTCACATTCAGCCGTGTCTTCAATAAAGTTTTTCAGGCAAAGCTGGTGTACTTTTTTAATTTTTCAGGGCAACTACAATGAAAAGGTCTTAACTAATTATGGTGTTTGAAATGGAAAAAGGAAAAATTATGAACTTGTGTAAAGCTAATAGATTGGTATTATGTGAATTTTTTTAGGTAATTGGGGGACCACTGTTAGTTGATGGGTTGAAAATTGAAATTTGGATTGAATCAAATTTTGAATGAGGGTATATTTGTTTCACGTCTTTTGGACTGCCCTTCTAAAGAGCCTTTTGTCAGGCACAGGACAAGATCAGAAGAGTATTATATTGTAATGTATACTGTAAATACTTAGTTCAGTATAAAAAAAAAAAAAAAAAGCAAGCAAGTTCTATGGACCTATCAAGATAGAGCGGTAGTAGGCCTTAAAAAATGTTGTCAAAGATTGAGCAAAGCACTAGGTATCAGTCAAGGGCCCTGTTGCTATATCAAACATTGTTAACATTAAAGAGCTACAAAAAGAAAGTGGAACAAAACTTGAATTGGCTCTCACTACGTTTGTTACTAAAGAGAAACCCGTCCATCAGCAATATGGACACCCCACCAGAGATATTGAAACAACATGCACGATTCATAAGGTGTTCAACTTATGGTGTGCTGACACCTTCCCTCCCCCCCCCCCCCCGCGGCAAAATAAAGTTTAACATTCTATTTTTCACTGATTTTGTTTTCTTTGGCCAAATTGAATGGAAATTTGGCCAAAAATGGCCAAATTGAATGGAACTACAATTAGTGTTACAAGGATTGTAGACAGGCAGATACACAGAAGAAATGTCTCAGCCGAAAGCACAGAACAATTTTAAAGAATTAACTTATTCATCTTCTGGATTGAAAGTATAAAACTTTATGGAAGAACGTCTCTTAAAGCACAATAATATTTTAAAAGGGTTTCACTGTTTGCTTCACACTTATCCACAGAATAGTGAAGAAAGTAAAGAGATGAAAGAGCCATTTTTGAAGTTGATCGAAATTTATGAAGAAGATTTGGAAAACAACACCTTAAACGTTTGATGGCGGAAAGAAAAATTTAGCAAAAATTTCTCTAACGGAACAAGGCACACCAAGCCAATGCAACTGATTTTCGAAATATTTGTGGCAAAGCAATCTCTCCGAACATCCATATCTTACTTAATATTTTAATCACTATACCTGTATCGACCAGCACAACAGAGCGCTCCTTTTACACTTCGGAGAATCAAGACATACCTAAGAAACGTGACGTCTGAAAGTAGGCTAAATGGCTTTGCCAATCTCAATGTCCACAGGGAAATTCTAGTTGACACAGACAGTGTATATATCCATACTGACGAAGACTCAATTTTGTTTTGTAAGACAGCTAATATAGGAAGATTGTGTCAGAATAAAACGTAAAATCGTATTTAGTCTGCTGGGTTTTATCAATCATTCTTATAGTCCCTACTCGAAACTTGCATCCAAAGAGCTAAAATAAACTTTAAGTAATGCCTTAATTTACCGGTTTTTCTGAGGATTTTTGAAGTTTTTTGTAGATTAGCCTGCACTAGTTATCACCACCCTTACTTTTATTATTACTTCGCCATTAGTAAGCATATAGATACAGTAAACCCGGGCATTGGGGTTTTTGGACAAGCAAGATCCCCTTTCCTACTTTTATCAGGTTCACTCTATATAAAAAAGTCCTAGCTACATTTTTTAAGTTTAGCATGAATCCGCAAATATAAAATGGCAGGCCCAAAATAGGTCTGTCGAAACTGTTTTTGAAACATAACCACAATATCACTTTTCCTTCATGGCATCCCCTTCTTAAACGGGGATGCTTAAAGTTGAAAGAATACAATAGTTGTTCGTGTATAGTAAGTGCTCTTCATAAATTGTTTTGATAAACATAGTTATGTATTTATTTTAATTTTCTCTATCTTGTACTCCGTCCCTATGAACTATCCCTAGCTCTAAGAACAACAAGCAGTTTGCAAGAATACAAGAACAATATTTTATTGATTAAATTTATATTAAAATATAAAATAAAAAAATGTTGTTGTATATTGAGTCAGGAAGAGGTTCTTTGGCAGGAGCAGAGGCCACATAATTGCACAGCTTCAATGAGCAGTAAATTCGTTAGGTGAAGGATGAGCAAAAAATTGAAGCAAAATTGATTAAAAAATTTTTTAGGGTTCTATTTTTTTAGTAAAATATAAAAAGGGGAGCAAAAAAAATATACGCGAATTTTTCTGAGATTCTATTTAACTTGAGGTTTAGAACCCTTGTTTTTTTTATTTAAACTTTAAAATTATAAGAAACCAGTTCTGCTGCACTGTCTTTTTATGTAAAAATAAGCGTCTATACACAAAAAGACGAATGCAACAGAGAACAGGCTTATACAGAGGGTTCTGAAATTTACTGCCCAGCTACTTCATTATCTAGAAAAGAAAAGAAAAGTCAATCATTTGCAGACAATAGACAATATGTTTTTCCGAACTAAAAAATTTATAGAAGGATAAATTTTGAAGACTGGCTAAATACATTACAAGAGCGAAAACCTCAAGATGGTTGCGATGTCTGGTCAAGACCTTTTTTCTTCACATGTAATTATGCTTGCTATTAACAAATCCTTTTAGACTTTCCTGGAACATTTTGTGATATAGGAAAAGCACAGATACAAATATGTTCATTAAAACTGAGATAGTCAATACAAGATAAATGCTAAATGTGAAAATGAGTACTACCTAAGGAGGGGCGGGGGTAGCATGGATTAGTTTTTGGCGGAAAAGAAATTTTCTGGGCAAAACTTTCATGGGTAGATAAGGTGTGATTAAAAAAATTTACATTTTCTAAGAGCCCCACGGAGATAAAACCATCGAAAAAGTGGTGAAGAACTAATATATTAATACAATATATATATATATATATATGTATATATATATATATATATATATATATATATATATATATATATATATATATATATATATATATATATATATATGTAGCTAAGCGTATTTTACTTATTGTCAATTCTGGTACCCCTTTTATTGAAATCCTTTGAAATCAAATTTAGTCAGGTCTTGGAGGATGGTGAGAAGGGTGGTGAACTGTGTGAGAGTCAGAAAGGTGTACTACGTGTAACAAGATCGTAAGAAAGACGCATTTGCACTATCAAGAACGGCTCAGGAGCGACTAAGGCCCAGCGGCCACGGGGCAACTGTTGTGTGACCATGGCCTTGAGGAAGTGAGGTCCAACCCACGGGGCAATCCAGATGTTACTGGTTTCCAATCAGTCTAAAACCGGTTCCGAATGAGACCCTAGTCATGGTCACAGTTGCGTTGCAGTGCTGTCCCAGACATTTTCGGGAGCTACCGCGTTGATACTGTCCAATTATTTTGGCTCTCAACATGTCAGACCAGGAATTAAACATGAAAGTAGACTAATATCATGATTGTCAAAATGGCTAGTATACAATAACTGAGCAGCTAGGGGTTTTAAGTTTAAACTTTAAGGAGAAGGTTGAGAAGAAAATCGAACTGAATCATAAGGATATATGTGCATCCAGGTAGTCAAAAGAGCACATCTCCAATATCTTAGTAATTTCTAAGGGTATTAAGTTGAAACCTTCAATCATTGGTGAGGAGGGTGTCGAACAAAATCAAAGTATACTATATACACCTAAGTAGTCGAAAAGGCGCGTCTGCAAAATATCAAGAGCGGCTAAGAGTATTTAGTAGACGCTTTCAGAGGATGCTGGGGAGGATTCGAAACTAAATCGAAAGACACTATGTGCATCCATTTCGTCAAAATGATGAACCTATAATATAACAAGAATCGCTTAAAGTTGATATAATATAACAAGAATCGCTTAAAGTTGATATAATATAACAAGAATTGCTTAAAGTTGATATAATATAACAAGAATCGCTTAAAGTTGATATAATATAACAAGAATCGCTTAAAGTTGACATAATACAACAAGAATCGCTTAAAGTTGATATAATACAACAAGAATAGCTTAAAGTTGACATAATATAACAAGAATCGCTTAAAGTTGATATAATATAACAAGAATTGCTTAAAGTATAAAGCTGAAACCTTCGGTGCATGTTGAGATAGATCCCGAACAAATTGTCAAAAGACAGTATCCGCAACATGTCACGAACAGCTTCTGATATCAAGTTTAACTTTCAAGGAATGATCAGAGAGCAAATTGAATTCAACGATAAGATACTACCTGCATTCAGGTTGAAAAAAGGGCATATCAAAAATATCTCAGCAACTTCTTAGGGTATTAAGGCGACTTTCAGATAATTGTACAGATGGTACTGATCAAAATCAAAACGCACTATGTGCATCAAGGTTGCCAAAAAGACATATTGACAGTATCTCAGGAAGTTCCATGGACCACAGTAGAAACTTTCAGGGAACAAACAAACATTGTACAACAAAGTCAAAAGCAACTGTGAACATAAAGGTAAAAAAAGGGCGCATTTATAATATTCCAGGAACAACTAACAGTATTAAGTAAAAATTTCGAGTGAATATCGAGAGGTATATTGAACTAATTCAGGAGACATTAAGTGCATTATGAATGTCAATATGGCATATATGCAATAACTCGGGAACATTTAAGAGTATTAAGTGGGAACTTTCACCGAAAGTTGAGAGAAATGTTAAACTAAATCAAAAAACTCTGTCTTGAGGGAATGCCGATGGGGATATTGAACTAAATCGGTGAACTGTATGCATCCAGGGTGTCAAAATGGTTCACCTGCAATACGACAGGAACGGCTAAGATATTTAAAACTTTCTGTAAATATTGAAGGTGATGTTGAGCTAAATCAAATGACACTATCTCCATCCAGGATATCAGAATGAGAGGTCTTCAATAGTTCATATACGGTTAATGGTATAGATTAACGCCTTAAGCGACCTAGCTGAAACTGTGAGGGAATATTGGACGGAAAGGACAAGTAGATACTAAATTTTGATTTGTTGACCGAAGGAAGCTCATCAGCGACAAAGAATGTTTGAAAAAAAATGGTTGTATTGATTCTTAGTTTGAAAGTGTGTGTTATTAGTGTGTTATATTCTTAGTGTGATCTCTTTTTTGATCTCATTAAAATTTCAGGCCGTGAAGACACCTCAATAAAAGTTTCAGAACCAAGGGAATCGCAACTGGAAACAAATCTTGTCAGGAATTCTTCATCTCCTTTTTTTTTACAACAAATTGGAACTACATTAGCTAATATACTAGCTCAAAATGCAAACAAACAAGCTATTAAATCAAAATATAACACACACACAAAATTCCTACAACGAAGTGTTTGATCATTATTCGTCTATATCAAAGGTTGTAACAGTAGATACGACGGAACAGCTTCACCCCCCAAAAATTCCCAAAATTGTTCACATTTTTTAAAATACTAGTACCCGTACCCAACCATTTGTAGTTCTATAATATAGCTATTTTTAGAATTCCTAGCAAAATTTTGTCCAGAATGTGAAGAGCAACCCAAAATCTTTTTGCTTTTATTCATCAATAAAAAAAATATCAACAAAACTTACAGAAATTAATTTTTTTTAACTTAACAAACAGAAGATTTTTCAACAAAAGAAGTTTTTTTAAAATAAATACAGAACTAATTTAAACCAAAGGGGAGCAGAAGTAGTGAAAAAAAGGTCATGCTTAAAACGTAAATAAATCATTATAAATAAACTAATGAAACCCTCTGACAGACCGTATTTCAAACAGTAGGTGGTGCAAATATCGTAGGTAAATACCGCTTTGTAGGGCTGTAATGAGAGAAAGGTAGATATAGCTAGGGCACAATCTTCGGATAAAGGATGACAGATTACCAAAAATTGTCCTTTTCAGCCAACTGTCTAGGGCTAAACAGAAAGCAGGTTGTCCGCAGTTGAGGTGGGAGGATGTCATAAAGAAGGATTTAAAGGGAATAGAAACTTCCTGGGAGGGTGTAAAGAGGGAGGCTCTGAATAAATTGGGATAGAGGAGCGTGCGTAGCTGTGTTGGACTCCAGTGGCTTGGTGCTGCGGTGAGTTCTTCATAGTACTAGTAGTAAAGAGAGTGGAGGGGTTTCCCCCCTCCAACTCCCCCCAATGTCATCAGATCCGGTCCGGCTTTAAAATAAGAGCTCTGAGACACAATATCATTCCAAACATCAAATTTCATTAAGATCCAATCACCCGCTCATAAGTTAAAAATACTTCATTTTTTCTATTTTTTCCGAATTAACCGGCCCCCCCACTCCCCCCAGATGGTCAAATCGAGAAAACGACTATTTCTAATTTAATCTGGTCCGGTCCCTGATACGCTTGCCAAGTTACATCGTCCTAGCTTACCTGGAAGTGCCTAAAGTAGCAAAACCGGGACCGACAGAATTGGCGATTGCTATATGTCACTTGGTTAATACCAAGTGCCATAAAAACAAGAGCTAAGAGCTCATATGGCACTTGTGAAGACGTTGAAAGAGCTAAGAGCCAAGAGCTCATATGGTATGAGCTCTAACAAAATTCTAGAAATCAATAGATTGATTTAAAAGGAAAATCAGAGGCTTAATACCGGTCAGGATTTAAAATAAGAGCTCTAAGTCACGATGTCCTTCTAAATATCAAAATTCATAAAGATCCGATCACCCACTCGTAAGTTATAAATTCCCCATTTTTTCTAATTTTTCCTCTCCCTTTAGCCCCCCAGATGGTCGAATCTGGGAAAACGACTTTATCAAGTCAATTTCTGCAGCTCCCTGACACGCCTACCAATTTTCATCGTCCTAGCTCGTCCAGAAGCACCAAACTCGACAAATCACTGAACCCCTCCCCCCAACTCCTCCAGAGAGAACGAATCCAGTACGGTTACATCAATCACATATCAAGGACATTTGCTTATTCTATCCACCAAGCTTCATCCCGATTCCTCCACTCTAAGCGTTCTCTAAGATTTCCGATTTCCCCCTCCAACTCCCCCAATGTCAAAAGATATGGTCGGAATTTGAAATAAGAGCTCTGAGAAATGAATTCCTTTTAAATATCAAATTTCATTAAGATCCGATCACCCGTTCTTAAGTCAAAAATACCTCAATTTTTCTAATTTTTCCAAATTAACACCTTTTAGCTCCTCCAAAGAGAACGGATCCGTTCCAATTATGTCAATCACGTATCTAGAACTTGTGTTTATTTTTCCCATCAAATTCCCGATCTCTCCACTCTAAGCGTTTTCCAAGATTTCTGTTTCCCTCCTCCAACCCCCTATGTCCCCGGATCCAATTCGAGTCGAAAATGGAGCATCTGAGACACAAGATCATTCTATATATATATATATCAAGTTTCATTAAGATCCGATCACCTATTCGTAAGACAAAAATACCCCAATTTTCACGTTTCCCAAGAATTCCTGTTTGCCCCTCCAACTCCCCCCCAATGTCACAGGATCTGGTCGGAATTTGAAATTAGAGCTTTAAAGCATAAGATCCTTTTAAATATCAAATTTCATTAAGATCTGATCAACCATTCGTAAACTAAAAATACTTCATTTTTTCTATTTTTTCCGAATTAACTGACCCCCTACTCCCCTCCAGATAGTCAAATCGGGAAAGCGACTATTTATAATTTAATCTGGTCCGGTCCCTGATACGCTTGCCAAATTTCTTCGTCCTAGCTTACCTAGAAATGCCTAAAGTAGCAAAACCGGGACCAACAGACAGACCGACAGAATTTGCGATTGCTATATGTCACTTTGTTAATACCAAGCACCATAAAAAAAACAATGGAACCAAATAGTGAAAATACTAGGGATACAAAATCTACGGAAGAAAAAAATTTATTTTTGTATATATTTTTAATGAGAATACCAAAAATAGCATTATTTTGATGAAAACACGGAAAAGAAAATGAAAAGAAATTTTTCAATTGTGATTGAAACAATACTTTCAGCGCTATACTTAAAAAAAAAACTTTTTTTCATTGTTTCTGGCCCCATCTCCTCCAGAAATTCATCCCTGTACTTCAGATCAATTTCGACAAGAAACGCAATTTTCTTTTAACCCCCCATCCCCTTCTCATTTGAATAAGTATACTTAAACAAAGTGTGAAATAATGACGCAAATAAGACAGCATCACCTAATGAAGACTTTAAATATTAAATAAAATATTTAATCTATATGCTTACCTACACTAATTGGGTGGATTGGAACATCAACTATTCCTTAGCAATCAAGATTTTTTAAGAAATACTACTTCACCCAATATTTTTATATGGTTTTATTTTTATATGCCCTTGACTACACTTTGCAGCTACACAGTTAACCAACTCTCCACAATTGTAACATCTGTGAAAAATAATTAAATGTCGTCAGATTAACCATATCCATTTAAAATTCCCTATCACATACTTGCTGACTAGCCCCCGACAAATATTTCGGCCCAAGCCACCAACATTCCAAAATAATTGAGCGGTTATACTATGTGATAGATCTATCACTCCCTCTTTCTTCCTCTATAATATATCCTCTCCCTCACTCTCTCTCTTTCTCTCTCTTTCTCCTTCTATAAACTATATATTAACAGAACATACAATGGAAAAAATAGAATATTAAGACCTAGAAACTTTCTCTTTAGGTATTAAAGACCCACCTCTCAGTACAACGATTCGATATACTACATTCTTGCACTTGAGTCAAATTCAATTTCAAATTCATTACCTGACACTTTAATTCCTTTCCCGTTTCTCCATCATATAGTACTTCGTCCCCTCTAAGCTGGTAGCCGGTATCTCGAAGTAGCTTGGAGATTTTTATCACATTGATTGAATCATTAAACGGAGTGGCGTCACCGATCACTCCTTTATTTGCTGAGACCTAGAACAGCAAAACAAATTTTCCCTAAACGAAAAATTAGGCCATAGTAAGGTAAAAAAAAGAGACTCTGATGGTATTTTGACCTCTTAAACCACAAGCAACATACTAAGGATATCACAGGCAATTCTATCAATCAAAACTCTTTTCTTGAATTCTCTTACAGACTGGAGTGGTCATAATAACCATACGATCAAGCCTTGGGGAGAATGATTCAGATACAGAACAAACAACAGACAAACCGTGGCACGACCCTAAAGAAGGGGGGGGGGATTCTATTCTAAAGGATCTAAACGATGGATCAAAAGCTGGTAATATTATCAATATAAAAACACCAAAACTGCAACTACTAATTTTGCGGAAGCTTTAAGGCTCAAGACCCCTCTCCTTTTCCTTTACAAAAATTGCTAAAACCCTTTCCAAGGAGTAGTTATAAACTGTTCTCAATTATTCTTCTGTTGGTGCTTGTGGTAAAATATTAAACAACAAGCTTGATAGATTTGTTCGTCAGTCCGACTAATAAAATATGTTTCAGGTTTAAAACAAAAAATTGCTTAAACATAATTTTTTTAAACATAAAAAAGCTAGTCCAAAAGCTAATTTCAAGTTCACTTGCGTCGAAGCGGCCAGTTTTTCACAAGTTGGTTGCCTTGTTTTTATGGCAATGCCAGTATTAGAATACTACACAAGTATTATAATTAGAACACTAGTATTCACGAAGACTAGTATTATAAAAACACTCGTATTACAACCAAGAACACTAGAAACATTGCAGTTTCAGATCAAGACGGTTGAAACATCACAACTGTGTAAAATTAATGTTTTCCTAATATATGGGGCAATTGGGCAAATCTTATGGGAGATTCTTCCTGTGGGTAGGTACGGGTGAAATGAACATTTTCCCTTTAATTGCAGTTTCTGGAGATACTACACTGCAAAATGTCATTTTGGAAAATGGTTTTTCCTCTTTTACCTCTCTCTAAAGCGTAAATTTCTTATCGGTTACTCGGTTTCCTATCGGCACTCGTCAAAATCAATTTGAAAACTTTTAAGTTCCCTATGACCACTCAGTTGTTTCACATGTCTCCCAAAAATCCAATTCTTTTGGACTCCTCTCCTCTCCGTGCGTCCAAGAAGTCACTGACTGGTTCAGGACTCCACCAGTTATTTGCCGAAACAATCCCAACCCCTCCTCTCTCAGACAACCTCCACCGTACTTCCCGCTAACAGCATCATCCTGCCTTATCATCCCCCCATATAAAGAAGACGCCCAATTTGTCTTATTTCAGGATCACCGGGAAAGCTTTCCCTAATCCCTTGCACTTTACTGAAAGTAAGGAACAAACCAAAACTTAAAACAAACACATATTCTGCTTATGAAGGGGGTTGTTTTCTCTTCAATGTCTTACTCTTTACTCTATATTTTGATTAAATAAAAAAAAAAAGTTCTTTTTTTAACTGAAAGTAAGGAGGGACATTAAAACTTAAAACGAACTGAAATTACTTCGTATATGAAAGGGGCTACTTCCTCATCAACGCCCCGCTCTTTACCCTAAAGTTTGACTCTTTCTCTCAATTCTTCTTTTTAAAACAGTAAAAAACTTTAGCGTAAAGAGCGGGGCCTTGATGAGGAAGCAGCCCCTTTCATATACGAAGTAATTTCTGTTCGTTTTAAGTTTTAATGTCGCTCCTTACTCAATGCATGTTTTGATTTTGGCTCTCCACAGAGGAATACTTAAAACGAAATTTGCATTTATATTTTTTTTTTTGGCTTAATAGCTTTCTCATAATTTTGATCGAATGATTTTGAGAAAAAAAGAGTGGGGAGAAGCCTAGTTGCTCTCCGATTTTCGGTTACTTAAAAAGGCAACTAGAACTTTTAATTCTTTACGAATCATTTATTAGTAAAAGATATACGTAACTTATAAATTAGCTTACGTAAAGAACTTTTGTATTCTCATGTTTTTATTAGATATATGAGGGGGTTCACCCCCTCGTCAGTACCTCGCTCTTTACACTAAAGCTTAAATTTTGTCCCAATTCATTAAGAATGACCTCTGAATCACAAAAGCCCCAGAATAAATAGTTGAAATTACTAAAAATACTTTAGCGTAAAGAGCGAGGTATTAGGAGGAGGTGAGTCCCTCATATGGGTAATAATTTCTGTTCGTTTTAAGTTTTAATGCTGCTTTTTAGTTCCAGCTGAAAAAAAACTTTTTCATATTTATTTTTTTCATTTTTTTTAAGTAATGCTAGTAAATCCTGCGCTCCCTTCATGGAAATTGTCTTCCCCCATGATAAATTCCTCGATGGAAACTTCCCCCAGCATATTCCCCTCTTCTCAACCCCTGCCTCAAACCACAAAATCCTCCTGAAAACGCCTGTACACTTCCCAATGACCATTACTATATGTAAGCACTAGTCAAAGTTTATAACTTGTAGCCCCTCCCACGGGGAATGTGGGGGAGTAAGTCGTCCCCGAAGACATAGTTATAATGTTTTTCGACTACGCTGAATAAAATGGCTATCTCAGAATTTTGATCTGTTGACTTTGGGAGAATAAATAGCATGGGAGGGGGCCTAGGTACCCTCCAATTTTTTCGGTCACTTAAAAGGGGCACTAGAACTTTTCATTTCCGTTAGAATGAGCCCTCTCGCAACATTCTAGGACAACTGGGTCGATACGATCACCCCTGGAAAAAAAAAACAATAAAAAACAAACAAATAAACATGCATCCGTGATCTGCCTTCTGGCAAAAAATACAAAATTCCACATTTTTGTAGATAGGAGCTTTAAACTTCTTCAGTAGGGTTCTCTGATACGTTGAATCTGATGGTGTGATTTTCGTTAAAATTCTATGACTTTTAGGGGGTGTTCCCCCTATTTTCTAAAATAACGCAAATTTTCTTAGGCTCGTAACTTTTGATGGGTAAGACTAAACTTGATGAAACTTAAATATTTAAAATCAGCATTAAAATGCAATTCTTTTGATGTAGCTATTGGTATCAAAATTCTATTTTTTAGAGTTTTGGTTACTATTTAGCCGGGTCGCTCCTTACTACAGTTCGTTACAACACAAACTGTTTGACTCTTCCTCACAACTCTACTTTTTAAAACAATGAAAACTTTAGCGTAAAGAGCGAGGCGTTGAGGGGACAGCCCTTTTTACATACTCAGTTTTTCCTAAATTTTGATTTCTGATTGTTAATCAGATCATGCCATATAATCCGGCTCCCTCAAGGTGGTTTCAGGCACCGTCCTCTGTCCCCACTCTGCACCCACCGACACTCTTTCATAACTAATGATTAAAAAAAACAAAAAACTTATTATTCTTATTAAACAGCCATTCTGCTTCAGGAGTTACTCTTAAACAATTGGGACGAAAAATTCAAAACTTACAATTAATTAAAAGTATACGTATGCTAAAGTTTATGTATACTATATACTAAACTATATATGTATGCTATATACTAAACTATACTAAGGTATACGCAATAATTTCTGTCCATTTTAAGTTTTGATGTAGCTTCTTACTTCCAGTTAAAAAAAACTTTTTTTAATTTTATTTAAGAATTAACAACGCTTCTTGACTACTAAGGTTCCTGCGTCGGCCCTGCAGTGCGTTCCTGCAGCGTGATTTGATCTCTGGGTCCCGTAAAACTTTTTTTAATTTAATTTTTAATCGTTCTCTCAAATAATGCCGGGAAATCTCGCTCCCCTCCATGAAAAATTCCTTCCTCCACGGAAAAATTCCACCATGGAAAGTTTCTTTCACATAAAAAAAAATACTCCCCCCCCCGCTCCAGGGAAATTCCTCCAAGACAATTCTATTCTAGCTGAAAATTCCACCCAGAAACTTTCTTGCGGGCGATCTCGGGTAAAAAATATTTCTTGAGCACTTTCATTTGAAAAAGACTAATTTCTGATTGTTTTTAACATCAGACCGGTAATCCCCTACTTGACAAGTTTCCCAACAAAAAGCCAGCAAAAGGGTATTTTCCAACATTTTTTAGAGGGGGGGGGGGTACTACAGAAACTTTTAAAAACGCATCGAAAATGTGAAATTGACATCTACGCCCTTATGATTTCTAGGTATATTTCTGGTTTACACCGTTATTCTGAACTTAAGAATAGCGCTAAACCCCAAAATGAGCAGAATTTATTCCGTACAGGAGGGGGATTGCCCCTTCCTTATCCTCACCTCCACTTCAAGGTCAAAGAAACTTCGGAATGTGCTCATTCCATCAGAAATTAATATTTCTAGTCTTTTTTTGTAGTCCAAGGGGATTGGAGACCAACCAGCTGCCTGGGGATAATTTCCACGGGGAGGGGGTATCTTCCATTTTTTTTCTGGAGAAGAGTATTTTTCGTAAGGGATTATTTACCACGTGTTTTTTTTTTGGGGGGGGGAGGGGTTAAACACCAGTCAGCAAAAAAGGACAAGAAATATATAAAAAAAGGCCGCTAATATCTTTAGATGCGTCAAACGAGACATGCTCAATGCCGGTATATACCAGAGTATAACATAAACGTGTACAATTAGAAAAAATTGTGCAGCTCCCTGACACGCCTACCAATTTTCATCGCCCTAGCACGTCCAGAAGCACCAAACTCGCCAAATCACTGAACCCCTCCCCCCAACTCCCCGAAAGAGAGCGAATCCAGTACGATTCTGTCAATCACGTATCAAGGACATTTATTTATTCTATCTACCAAGCTTCATCCTGATTCCTACACTCCAAGTGTTTTTCCAAGATTTCCCCCTCCAAATCCCCCACAATGTCAAAAGATCTGGTCGGGATTTGAAATAAGAGCTCTGAGACATGAATTCCTTCTCAAAATCAAATTTCATTACGATCTGATCATCTATTCTGTAAGATATAAATACCTCCAATTTTCATGTTTTCCAAGAATTCCGGTTCCCCCCTCCAACTCCCCCGAATGTCACAGGATCTGGTCGAAATTTGAAATTAGAACTTTAAAGCACAAGATCCTTCTAAATATCAAATTTCATTAAGATCTGGTCACTCTTTCGTAAGTTACAAATACCTCAATTTTCAAAATTACCCCCCCCCCCCCCCAATTCCACCAAAGAGAGAAGATCCGGTCCAGTTATGTCAGTCACGTATCTTAGACAGGTTTCTATTCTTCCCATCCAGTCTCATCCTGATCTCACCGCTTTAAGTATTTTCTAAGATTTCCGGTCCCCCCAACTGCCCCCCCCCCCCAATTACGCTTGATCCGGTTGAGATTTAAAATAAGATATCGGAGTTACGAGGTCCTTCTAAATATGAAGTTTCATGAAGATCCGATCACTCCTTCGTAAGTTAAAAATACGTCATTTTTCTTATTTTCAGAACTACCCCCCCCCCCACAATTGAGCGGATCCGTTCCAATTATGTAAATTACGTATGCAAGACTTCTGCTTATTTTTCCAACCAAGTTTCATCCCAATCCCTCCAATCTAAGCGTTTCCATCATTTTAGGTCTCCCCACCCCAAACTTCCCCCAATGTCACCAGATCCGGTCAGGATTTAAAATAAGAGCTTTGAGACACGATATCCTTCTAAAAATCAATTTCATGGAGATCCAATCACCCGTTCGTAAGTTAAAAATACCTCATTTTTTCTAATTTTTCAGAATTAACCCCCCCCTCCCAACTACCCCAAAGAGAGCGGATCCGTTCTGGTTATGTCAATCATGTATCTAGGACTCGTGTTTTTTTTTTCACCAAGTTTCATCCCGATCCCTCCACTCTAAGTGTTTTCCAATTTTTAGGTTTCTCCCTCCCAACTCCCCCCCCCCAATGTCACCAGATCCGGTCTGGTTTAAAATAAGAGCTCTGAGCCACGATATCCTTCTAAATATCAAATTTCATTGAGATCCGATCACCCGTTCGTAAGTTAAAAATACCTCTTTTTTTATTTTTTCAGAAATACCCCCCCCCCCCAACTACCCAAAAGAGAGCGGATCCGTTCCGCTTATGTCAATCATCTATCTAGGACTTGTTTTTATTTTTCCCACCATGTTTCATCCCGATCCCTCCACTCTAAGTGTTTTCCAAGTTTTAGGTTTCCCCCTCCCAACTCCCCGCCCCCATCACCAGATCCGGTCGGGATTTCAAAATAAGAGCTCTAAGACACGATATCCTTCTAAACATCAAATTTCATTGAGATCCGATCACCCGTTCGTAAGTTGAAAATACCTCATTTTTCTAATTTTTAAGACTTACTCCCCCCCCCCAACTACCCCAAAGAGAGCAAATCAGTTCCGATTGTCAATCATGTATCTGGGACTTGCGCTTATTTTCCCCATCAAGTTTCATCCCTCTACTCTAAGTGTTTTCCAAGATTTTAGGTTTCCCCCCTCCAACTCCCCCCGATGTCATCAAACCCAGTCGGGATTGAAAATAAGAGCTATGAGACACAATATCATTCCAAACATCAAATTTCATTAAGATCCAATCACCCACTCATAAGTTAAAAATACTTCCTTTTTTCTATTTTTCCGAATTAACCGGCCCCTACTCCCCCCCCCCCCAGATGGTTAAATCTCAACCGGATCAAGCGTAATTGGGGGGGGGGGCAGTTGGGGGTACCGGACATCTTAGAAAATACTTAAAGCGGTGAGATCAGGATGAAACTGGATGGGAAGAATAGAAACCTGTCTAAGATACGTGACTGACATAACTAGACCGGATCTGCTCTCTTTGGTGGACTGGGGGGGGAGAGTAATTTTGAAAATTGAGGTATTTGTAACTTACGAAAGGGTGACCAGATCTTAATGAAATTTGATATTTAAAAGGATTTTGTGCTTTAAAGTTCTAATTTCAAATTCCCACCAGATCCTTTGACATTCGGGGGAGTTGGAGGGGAAACCGGAATTCTTGGAAAACGTGAAAATTGGGGTATTTTTATCTTACTAATAGATGATCGGATCGTAATGAAATTTGATTTTTAGAAGGAATTCATGTCTCAGAGCTCTTATTTCAAATCCCGACCAGATCTTTTGACATTGGGGGGAGTTGGAGGGGAAAATCTTGGAAAAACACTTGGAGTGGAGGAATCGGGATGAAGCTTGGTGGATAGAACAAACAAATGTCCTTGATACGTGATTGACAGAATCGTACTGGATTCGCTCTCTTTGGAGGAGTTGGGGGTAGGGGTTCAGTGATTTGGCGAGTTTGGTGCTTCTGGACGTGCTAGGACGATGAAAATTGGTAGGCGTGTCAGGGAGCTGCACAATTTGACTTGATAAAGTCGTTTTCCCAGATTCGACCATCTGGGGGGGGGGGGGGGTAAAGGGAGAGGAAAAAATTAGAAAAAATTAGGTATTTATAACTTACGAGTGGGTGATCGGATCTTAATGAATTTTGATATTTTAGAAGGACATCGTGACTCAGAGCTCTTATTTTAAATCTTGACCGGCATTAAGCCTCTTATTTTCCTTTTTAAATCAATCTATTGATTCATAGAATTTTGTTAGAGCTCATATTATATGATCTCTTGGCTCTTAGCTCTTCTCGCCTCGTCACAAGTGCCATATGAGCTCTTAGCTCTTGTTCCTCTTTACAAATCTTTGTTTGTTTTGACAATAAGGACCTAATCATATCTTTTTGGTACAATTTTCCTTGTATCATATCTCTTAGATTCTGAGTAACTTTCAGACCCAAGTAAAAAAAAAAGTGATTTATACAGAAAAGATCAGGAATGCTGGAAAAAAATCTAAAAGTCTCTGAAGGTTTCATCTATAATTTGGGGTTTCGATTAAAAAGTTGGACAAGGGGCCCTATCGAATCCTCAAAACACTTGAAGGGTTGTTTCACATACAATTTAAAGATAGAGTAGCCTTACTAAGTTAAAAAGCAAATTAGAGCAATTTTAAATTTGGTTTAATTTCAATTTATTATGACATTTGTGTTTTTTAAGTTAATACAAACCTTCAAATTTACTAGCTCTAATAGAAGTACAATTTAAAAAGGATGAAGACAAATAAGTAGATGCCATGTAAATTTTGATCACAACTAATATTACTGAATACTGAACAAGACAAAACACAGAAGAAGGGCAAGCATTGATTATTGTATACTAATTTCCATTCCAAAAATAACATAATACTCAAACGTTTCAACAATGTATATAGAAGAGAGAGAGAGAGAGAGAGAGAGAGAGAGAGAGAGAGAGAGAGAGAGAGAGAGAGAGAGAGAGAGAGAGAGAGAGAGAGAGAAAGAGAGTGTAGAAAGAAGGAGAGAGAAGATCGCAAATAACAAACGTCATTTTAAACTAATTAATCAGATAGAGATAAAGAATATGGGGACAAAAAAATACAAAAGAGAGAGAAAAAACATCAACTAATTACTTAGACATGAAACTCAAATACAATGCTGAAAATTATATCATTTAAGCACTTTGAAAACAAAGGCACAAATCTTAAGACTTACCTGTGCTAGATTGCCCTGAACTAATGGAGTTTCCAATAGGTTAAGTATATTTCTGTTCATATCTGTAAAAAAGTGATGATCTAAAAAAAGGGACAATATAAAACCTGGTCAGGATTTAAAATAAGAGCTCTGAGACATGAGGTCCTTCTAAATATCAAATTTGAAAATACCCCACAAAGGGTAACCCATTCTTATGCTAAAAAATACCTCAGTTTTTCTAACTTTTCTGAATTAATACCCCCATTAACTCCCCCAAAGAGAGCAGATTCAGTCCAGTTACGTCAATCATGAATATAGACCTTGAGCTTATTCTTCTCATCAAGTTTCATCCTGATCTCTCCACTCTAAGTGTTTTCCGAGATTTCCAGCCCCCCCCCCCAATGAAATTGGATCCAGTCAGGATTTAAACTAAGAGATCTGAGTTGCCATGTCCTTCTAAATGTAAAAGTTCATTAAGATCCGATCACACCTTTGTAAGTTAAAAATACCTCATTTTTTCAAATTAACTGTCCATCCCCACCCCTCCACCCCCAGATGGTTGAATCAAGGAAAAAACTATTTCTAATTTAACTTAGTCTTGTGCCTGATACGCCTGTCAAATCCCGTTGTCCTAGCTTATTTGGAAGTGCCTAAACTAGCAAAACCAGGAATGACAGACCAACAGAATTTGAGATTGCTATATGTCACTTGGGTCATTCCATGTCAAATCACCCAGTAAATAATTATTTTGAAACCCACCTCTTTAGATTTTGATGAAACTTGGCACAATTATTGCATTCGCTATCCTATTGATAAACACTAAATTGTATTTCTCTATCTCTTATAGTTTTTTTTTCTACAAATTCTTTAATTTTCTGAATTTAACATGATTTTAGGCCTTGGATTTTGCATCTTGCAATGTATCTTGTAGCTTAAAAAATTAATATCTTGAAAACTATTTGAGATATCACCATGAGACTTTGCATAATATTTAATTAATATATTTAAAATAAAGAAAAAATACATTCACTAACCTATCTCAACTCCAAAAAAATAATAAAAATATTATAATCAGAATTTTTTTTTTATTTGTAGACCATTGTTGGGATTTACTATAATTGCAATATCTCATGTCTCAGACCTGGTAGAGTGTTCATATTTTTATATAAATACTCTTAGATACATAGGCTAACAGATAAACAAAACAGATTTATGGCTTTTTCACATTATTATTTGATCTTTATCAAAAATTATTTGATTATTTTATTATCTACTATTTTCTCAGGTACAGAACTCTTTTCCGACCTGTCAGCATATATCCCATTTGTGGAAATCCTTTCCACCATGTCAGCCCTTAACACCCCTTCCAAAAAACCTTACACCTTCCAAAAAATTACAATCTGTATCAGAATTAACCGAGGACGAAAAAGAATTAATTCAACTTAGATCTGGAATCGATTTAATTGAATTTAAAAATGTTTGTTCCCATCACAGCTACTACTTTCTTTGTGTATTTGAAAAATATCAAACAAAATGCATAGAACCATTAAAAAAACACACAAAAAGCCAATAAAAAAGTCACTAAGAAATGTATCTTTAAGTTTTTCAAAACAATTGTGTGAAAAAAATATTTTTATTAAACCTGGACAAAAGATATGCCCTTCATGTCGAAACTTCTGTGAAGAAAAAACTATAATCACTGAAAATGAATCTGATGACGAACTAATGATTGAATTGGATTCGTTTGAATCTAGAAATGTCTCCCTTTCACAAACAAATGCAGCCTTAAATGATTTGGGTTTTCTAATTAAACTTCATAATTTGCAACCACATAGTAAGGGATTGTATTACAAAAGAAAGGTTGAAAAAGTAACAAAAGAAGTAAAGAAAAAAATCTCCAAAGCTCTAGATTATGACATTGAAATATCAGAAGATGAAAAAGAAGACGAAAGAAATTTTATCGAAAAAGCAGAAAATTTTGATAGGCTTGTGGGGCTTTTAAAAGAAAAACTTATGTCTGTTGGGAGATCCCAAAAAGTCCAGATTCTGACTTTGGTGCCAGAATCTTGGAGACAGAAAAAAGTTTCTACAGAATTTCAGGTGACCGAATATATGGTAAAACAAGCAAGAAAACTTAAACGAGAGAAAGGTATCTTAGCCATCCCTGACCCTAAAAAAGGTAACACACTCTCCGAAAACACAGTTAAACTTGTCACAGACTTTTACCAAAATGATGAGAATTCAAGAGTTTTACCTGGAGCAAAAGATAAAGTGAGCATTAAAAAAAATATTTATATTCAAAAAAGACTTATTCTCAGTAATTTAAGAGAGCTTTACTCTTGTTTAAAATGGGAATGCCCCAACTTGAAAATAGGATTCTCGAAATTTTGCAGTATAAGACCAAAGTGGTGTGTCCTTGCTGGGTCAGCAGGTACCCATACAGTATGTGCATGCAGCATACACCAGAATGTGAAATTGTTACTAGATGCTGTAAAAATTGAAGAAAGTTGCATAGATTTGATCAAGATGTTGGTTTGTAATGTTGAAAACAGTGAGTGTATGCTACGCCATTGTGACAACTGTCCGTCTGATGATGCCCTGATTGAATACTTAACTGCAAAATTGAGCAAAGATTATTATTTAGAAGAAGAAATAATTATAAGCCAATGGGTTAATACTGACAGGACAGAAATAGTTAAGCAATCAATCAGCGTTGAAGGCTTTATTTCTTTACTGAGCAAATCTGTAGAAAACCTAATTCCAAATTCATATATTACAAAATCAGTCTATAACTTTCAAAAAACTGAAAGAAGATCCGCCTTTGAATACAGCAATCGTAGTAATGGATTTTATTGAAAATTATTCTTACACCATTCAAAATGAAATTCAAAGTTATCACTGGAACAGAGGTGGATGCAAAATTCATCCAGTTCGACTCTACTTGAAAAAGGATGATAAAGTTTTATTTTCGAACCATTGTTTCATAAGTGATGATTTACAACATGACACTTGTTTTGTGAATTACGTACAAAAAAAATTTCAAAATGGCTGAAAGAAAATCATCCCAAAATGAACCAAGTTCATTATTTCACTGACGGCTGTGCTGGTCAATACAAAAATAGAAATAGTTTCAAAAACCTAACAAACCATCATGAAGACTTTGGAAGGAAAGCCAAACATTCATTCTTTGCAACAAGCCACGGGAAATCAATATGTGATGGCTTGGAAGGAACTGTAAAGAGATTTTTGAGAAAAGCCAGCCTTCAACTTTCAGATGAAAATCAAATCAAGACAGCAACTGCAGTTTAAGTCAACATTGAAAAAATAAACTTTCACTTTATTGACAAAAAAATGCTAAAGCTTTCAGATTGGAGTTAGCGTCACGTTTTTTAACCACCAAGACTATTCCCAGTACTAGAAGTTTAAAATATTTCAAACCATTAAATACAAATGAAATTGAAATAAGGAGGACTACTGATATTCCTAATCCAACTCTAATATTCTCTTTTGATTCTGCTATGGATTGGGTCTGCATTCAACCATCTTTAAACGATTATGTGGCTGCAAACTACGATGTAAAGTGGTACTTTGGACTTGTTAAAACTGTGTTTCATGAAGAAGAAGATGCTGAAATTCTTTTTCTTTGCCCTCCAGGACCTGCTGCCAGCTTTTACTGGCCTCAAAGAGGAGACTTGTGCATAATACCGTTGGAGCACATTATCAGTACAGTTGATGCACCACAATGAAGTAGCACTGGCAGAATGTACTACTTCAAAAAAGAGTGTATCAGAAAAACAGAAGAGTGTTGGATGAAGTGGAAAAAATATAACAAGCAGAACTAATAATTGCTGTAAAAGATATTGATTCTTAGACTTCAGTTTTTATTTTATTTCACATTTATTAAATGTAAGTAAACCACAAATTTATAATTTCTTAATAATATTCTACTTTTTGGAATATTAACTAAACATGTGAAAAAGCCATATATCTTTTTTGTTTATCTGTTAGGCTAGGTATCAAGGAGTATGTAAAAAAAAAAATATGAACACCCTACCAGGTCTGAGACCTGAGATATTGCAATTTTAGTAAATCATGATAACAGTTTAAAAAAAAAAAAAAAAATTCTGATTGTAATATTTTTATTATTTTTTGGAGTCGAGATAGTTCAGTGAATGTATTTTTTCTTTATTTTAAATATATTAATTAAATATTATGCAAAGTTTCATAGTGATATCTCAAATAGTTTTCAAGATATTAATTTTTTAAGCTACAAGTTACATTGCAAGACACGAAAACCGAGGCTTAAAATCACGTTAAATTAAGAAAATTAAAAAATTTGTAGAAAAAAAAAACTAAAATAGATAGAGAAATAAAATTTGGTATTTATCAATAGGATAGAAATGCAACAATTGTGCCAAGTTTCATCAAGGTCTAAAGAGGTGACTTGACATGGAATGACCCACTTGGTAAATACCAAGTACCACAAAAACTAAAATTTTCATCTATTTATTTATTAGAAAATCTGTTATACAGTCAGTAGTTTACTCAATAGAAAAGAGAATAAATCAAATAGAAAAAACAAAACAGAAAAACAAACTGATTTGAAGACAAACAAGAAGTTATGTATGTAACAGATAACAAAGAATAAAAACAAGAAATAACATGACCAATCTCATATCAAATGAATAAAACTGTACTTTAATGCTTCCCAAATAGTAGTAAGTTCATGTCTACAATTTGTACCAACTCCCAAACCTGAAGAATACACACAATACTAACAGAAGATGCCAGGGATGATTTTCTACCACTCTATACTCATTTCTGTTTAATTATATGTACATATTTAAAAAAGGAAAGTAAAATATACTAGAATTGGGCCCAATATGAGACCCACTTAGGTTTTGGTATGCTTTTCAATAACCTGGGAGATAGCTATTACATGATCATTAATTTTGTATCAACTTTGCTTAATCCCAATTTGGGATTTTTCAAAAATCTGCAATATATTTATGTGGCTGAAAATTTTATATATATATCATGAATTGCAATTTTGGCACTAGAACCAGAGAAAAAGAAACCAATAGCTGAAAATTAAGGTAAAATGTTATAGGCAAATTTCTAAGACTTAGAAATCAGAAAATGATTAGAAACTTGCCAATACCTTCACAGAGTATATTTTTGGTCATAGATTCATTACTGAAAGTTTCATTTCCTAACCTAACCTCTTTCCAAGATAGCAAAAATGAGTAAGGTTTAGGGTGAACAACATTTGACAATAAAAGTCATTGGTCCTTTATATACTAGGCAACAAATATTGTCATTTACTCTTATATAGAAAGCACTACAAAGTCAAACAAAAGACAATATTTTGTTTCCTTAAACTTGGAGAATGATAAAAAGTCTTCTGTATGACTTTTTAAACATCAAATTATTAGCAAGAAGTATGGAAAAGGTAAACAGATGACTTTTGGGTTATCTCCTTTAATCTATGTGACCCACTAAAATGTCATATGGAAGAAATTATATTAACCCAGTGATACATAGAGAAAACAACAAAGTCATACAGATATAGCCTATGCCTACATGATTTCATATACTGAGCAACCTAAATAAAATCTTACAGCTGACTTTTTACCTTGTATTATTACAATACAGTAGCCTAAATATAGTCATACAAATGACTTTTTGGCAACACAAACTTTTTTCTTTACACCTGAACAACAGAATATTGTCAATTACTACTATTTAGAATGTAGGATAAAGACAGAAGACAATATCATGCTTTCTTTAATTATTTAGAATGATATAAATTCATACAGATGACTTTGTATGTCTCATTCTTACTCGACCAAGCCAAACATTCATACCTGTTGCTGAAGCTTATCAGGTGCATGAGGATGTGATTGATTGGATTGGAGCATTCCTAACTGGCAGATCTCAACGTGTCATGATCTACACTGATAATGACGATCCAGTTTTCTCCTCCACTTCCCCGGTTATAAGCGGCGTCCCACAGGGAACCATCCTTGGGCCAACGTTGTTCACCATATATATTAACGACTGTACAACTTATCTATGCAACCTTTTAACATTATATGCTGACAACTGTAAGCTCATTGGGCCTGCTGAAACTGAAGAAGAAAGAGCCTGCATTCAGCTGGACCTTGACAGGCTATCCTCTTGGTCATCAACTTGGGCCCTACAATTCAATGCAACAAAATGCAAGGTACTGCACTTAGGGCACAATAACCCCCACCATCCCTACCATATAGGGTGTGATCAGTTGGAAGCAGTTTCCAAGGAAAGAGACTTAGGCGTCATTGTGGACAAAGATTTAAAATTCCACAGCCACACTCAGGCTCAGGTTGCAAAAGCTAATCGAGCTCTTGGACTCATTAAGCGCTCTTTTGTAACCAGAAAGTCATGTGTGGTTATAAAACTTTATAAATCCCTTGTCTGTCCCCACCTTGAGTTTGGCTTGACTTTGGCCTTTCCCCAAAATAAAATGGACACAAGAGCCCTTGAAAGTGTCCAAAGGAGAGCAACCAAACTGGTCCGTGGCTTAAATAATGTCCCTTACCAGGATCGCCTAGGATCTCTGAGACTTCCAACCGTCACCTATTGAAGATATAGAGGAGATGTGATCATGGCACGCAAAATTTTCAAATCCGGTCACCTGAACCAGATCTTCACCCCCTCTTTGGCTAACAATTCAAGAGGTCACAGTCTTAAGCTTCACCTGCCTGGATGTCGGAGAAGGGAACAGCATGGTTTCTTTTCCATTCGGGTGGTCCCCCTCTGGAATAGCCTATCCGAGTCTACCATCCAAGCTGAGACTCCCCACTCCTTCAAGGCTGGAGTTGACAGGGACTGGGAGAGGGCCAAGTAGAGGCTGGACTGGGAAGCTAAGCCAACATAATTACATCACTCACCACCAGCAAGAACCACAGGAGGATCTACCACCTTATCTCGCTGGCAAATGCGATTTAAGGTAATTAAAGGTAATAAATAAAGTCATACAGATAACTTTCTATGTCTCAAACTATTACAGACCAAACATGAATAAACTCATACAAAAGACTTTTTATACCTTGTGTGTAATTATATATTTCTATTTCTAGAGAAAAGATGATCATTACTCAAATGTTTTTGAAAATTCAGCTAAGGCCAATAATTACCCCCTGATGAGAATCACTGTAAAGGAGCTTGCACAAATGAACTTTATAAGCAAAATAGTTTACAAAACACTGAAGTTTCATGGTGGGTGAATCCAGCAGTCAAATCAAGCAAGCAATCAATTTTCATGAAGATTTTATTAATAAATGTCAATTTAAATTGTATTATATTTTCTAGTAGGCTTTGTGGAAAACTTGTTCCCTTAAATATACTAACAGGTGTCTACACTTTATTTGATTCTAAACATTACAAAGTCCAAGTTATCTAGTTCAAAAAAGGTGTCTAATGTGTTAAAGATTTGTGATGTGAAAAATTGTTTTTAAAAACTGCAATAAAAATTAAACTTCAATACAAATGGCAAGGGATGATGCATTAGAATATTGTCCTAAATAAAATCATACAGATGACTTTTTACTTGTATTATAATAGTGTCCTAAATAAAGTCATGTGGATGACTTTTTAATATAGACTATGCTTCTAATATAGAACACTAGATCTAAGAATAAAATCTAACAGATGACTTTTCTGTTTTTTTTCCCCTTAAAACTAAATGATGCACTGAAATGTCATACAGAAGAAATTAAGTGGTATATACAGGGACAGGGTATACAGTGGGACATGGTACTTATCTACCATCTAGCATTCTTTGGAAAACCTAATAAAGCCATCTAGTATAGTTCATTCAATGGCAGACATGACAGTTCTATCATTTTGGTAAGTTGCTATTTTCGTTTTTGAGAAAATTGACTTAAAAGTTTCAGCTATACTGGGAGAAGTGGCATGTAGTGGGACATGTCCCAGTATATACCATGCAACCTCTACTTGCCTGACACTTTTTGCAGAATGGCCCAATTTTGACTTTAGATGCTTGTTTGCCTGTCATTCCACACAAATTAATTATCCTGTGTCAATTCTAAATTATTGTTTCAACCTGCCTGAGAGTCTAGGCAGGCATGACTTGGTAAAAGATAGCATACAAATATTGGTCCAATAAGAGAGGAACAATTAACCCCACTGATTATCCATGCTATTTTAACCAAACACTTGGAAAACCATAGGTTATCTTAGCTCTATGACTATCTACCTTGGTTCTACTGTCATTTTAACCAAATACCTAGAAAACTATAGGTTCTGTCACTATCTTAGCTCTATGACTGTCTACCTTGGTTCTACTGCCCTAGGAATGATGCATGGACAGATAATAGATAGACATATCTATTAACGCATAAAATAACATCATTTTTATATAGTTCTAATAAGGAGGGAATTAATGCCAAAATTGCATTGATTCCCTAATGATAGTTTGGACTATCTGCCTTAGCTTTTTCTTCAATTAGCCATTACTTGATGCCCACAACTATTCCATTTTAATTCAAAAATCAACATGAATTCTTACAGTTCAGTCTATACATAGCATTTTTTCTTATCTGTTATTATCTTATCTGTTATTTATGTGTATCCTAATGATAAAAATTGCTTATACATCTTTTTTTTCACATTTGACATCAGAATAGAAGAAAATGCCATAATTTCTAAGAGCTAAGTGGGAGAAATATTCTAAATTGGTTGCTGAAAAGAAAGTTGACCAGCATTTCATGATTAAAGCAGCTATTGTCAACCTAGAAGGCGGCTTATCAATTAGTGCAGTGGTGGAAAAACATGGAGTGTCATGTTCAGCCCTTCACAGACACTACCAAAAACATTCAAAACTCAGTGATGATGAAAAAGCCCATTACAGTGGTGCCCAAAAGTTTGGATTTGCTACTATTTGTATGCCTGAAGAAGAAGCATTGCTCTCTCAATACCTGCTGCAAGCATGCAGAATATGTTATGGTTTGACCAGTCAAGACACCAGAACCCTTGGTTGCAACTATGCCATTGCAAACAATAAGACTGTACCAAACAGCTGGACATACTCTAAAAAAGTTGGTATAGACTGGTTAGCTGGATTTTGGGCTCAAAACCCAGAGCTTTTGCTTAGAAAGCCAGAGGCAACAAGTTTGGGACATGCCACAAGCTTTAAGAAGCACAATGTACAGGATTTTTCTCCAACTTGCAATCAGATTTGAAGAGAACTCCATTTACAGCAAGCAACAAATTCAACTGTAATGAAACCTCAGTCACCGCTGTTCAAATATTCCAAAAAGCCTACTTGAAAATAAAACACAATTTAAATTGACATTTAATCAAAATATCATCATACAAAATTGAGTGTTTGCTTGATTCACCCATTATGAAACTTCAGTGTTTTTGTAAACTATTGTGCTTATGAAGTTCATTTGTGCAAGCTCCTTTACAGTGATTCACACCAGGGGATCATCTTTGGCTTTGTATGACTTTATTCAGTAAATGTTTTGCATTTCATATAATTGACTTAACAATAAAGTGAATATACCAATTGATGCCATTTTTTATGTTCTTTATAAATATAATAATTGCATCTATTGCAAATTGAAATTTAAGTACTTTTTGACCTAACCTAAACCAAACTAACCTAACTAACCAAACCTAACTATAAATAATTTTGGTGCTGAGAAAACATAACATTATTTTGTCAAAAATGACCAAAACACATACTTTAATTGACAATTTGGCATCAAGGAAGAAAAAAATGGCATAAATGGCAGAACAAAATTTACTTATTCACCTTAATTGCAGAAAATCAGTGCTTGTAGATTATATAACAATAAAAAATGGATTTATAATGAAACAGTAAGTTTGAGACTAATGTTTTAAAGTTTGGGACCAATGTTTTATAGTCTGAGACTAATGTTTTAAGCCTTTTTTATACCCCATATTTCAATTTCAAGGTCATTTTCAAGAGCTCAAAAAATGCTTCAATTTTAATTTGCAATAGAAGTGATTATAATATTTGTAAAGAACATTTAATCTTTATTCATATTTGTTCTATAACAATTTGAAGTGTAGGAAGTCCTCTGTATGACTTTATTCATGTTTGCTCTATCATAGCATGAGGTATAAAGAGTCATCTGTAGGACGTAATTTATGCTTGCTCTATAAAAGAATGAGGCATACAAAGTCATCTGAATGACTTTCTACCATTCTAAATAATTAGAGAAAGCATGATATTGTCTTCTGTTTGACTTTACACTGCATTCTAAATAGCAGTAATTGACAATATTCTATAGCTCAGATAAAGGTAAAAAAAATTCTATATTGACATATGCACGTAATACAAGGTTTATATTAACAGACTATTCAAGATGCTAAGAAATAAACTTACCTCTATAGTCAGAATTGAATCCTGAATCTAAATTAACATGGATTTATATTGGAATTGAACTTTACCCCCACCCCTACATAGCCTATACCAATTCAGGGTATATAGCCTATTTGCACATTAAAGGAGTGAGGTAAATTACAAACTTACCTCTATAGATAGAATGATAAATATTTTGCAGTTCATATAATTGACATACCAATAAAGTGAACATACTCTTGTATGCCTTTTTATGTGTTCTTTACTGATATAATAATCACGTCTATCACAAATTCAAATTAAGCACTTTTAGAGCTCTTAAAAATGACAAAAATATGGGGTATAAAAAGCTTTAACACATTAAAACCTTGGTCTAAAATGTACTATTTCATTATAAGTCTATCTTTTAATGTTATATAATCCATAAGCACAGATTTTCTGTGATTAAGTTGGATAGATAAGTTTTATTTTGCTGTTTATGCTATTTTCTTCTTCCTTGATGCCAAATTTTCAATTAAAGTATCCTATGTGCTTTTGGTTGTTTTTGAAGAGATAATACTAGAATACATTTTCTCAGCACCAAAATTATTTATAGTTAGGTTAGGTCACAATTTGAGTTTGTGATATTAACTACTTATCATATTTATAAAGAGTAGCCTATTTTTTTATTCTCTTTTTGAAATATAGGCCTATTTCCTAAATTTTGAAAAAAAATACTTGATATGGCTCAAAATTCTACTCAAATAACAGGAATTACATTTTCAGAACTACAGGCAGATAAAAAGCAACTAGTAACTGAAAATTAAGATAAAATGTTGTTTTGTCAAAATTTCAATAGGTAATAGACCTGTCATGTAGGCAAACTTCAGGGCCCTCTAGAGGGAGGAGTGAAGGTTGGTACTTTGAAATACCTTCCTGGGACATACTTTAGCCTGTAGACCCATCCCTAAAAGTTTCATTTTCCTAACCTAAACCCTTTCCAAGATGACTAGCAAGAAGTCAATTAACAAGAATTTTACCCAAAAATTTGTTATTTTTGAGGGTCAATAAAGAGCTTAAAACAAAATGTAAACCTAAACAGCTGTGTTTGTAACTAACAAAAAATGCACAAAGTGGTATACTCTCTTTAATTTAAGGTACAAAATATAGACTGTCCCATAGGCTATTTACCAGAAAACCATCAGTTTTGCCTCAATGAGAACAATGAATTTTGGATAAAGGACGCAATTCATGGTATATATTTGCACATTAATGAAGTGGAGTATGTACTCTGTTAATCTAGGCCTATAGGTTAACCATGCGCACCAAAGGACTGCAGCTTTTGTTAGCCTAGTTTTCGATTAAAACAGGTCGAAGACTATACATCTATAGAAGGTAAAAAGAGCTTTATACTTACTATTTTATTTTAATAGGTCTCAGCCAGCCAAAGGGCTGGCTGAAAGGGCGGCCAAAGTGCTAGTACGCTATCCTCTACACCCAATTTGAAGAAAAGGTCCCGGAAGTATTGATGATGGTGATAAGAGAACATCCGAGCAGTGTTGCCACATTTTCGGTCTATAGATATATCCCCCTGAGTGTCCGTAAATGTCATACTTAAGCCCTGTCATAATTGATGTATCGACTTGTCTTTAATTGGTAGATAGTGGTAATAAGACAAGGCTCCTTGAATTAAGTACTAAGAATTTTCAATTTAATCACATCAGCAAAATTAATCCTTGTCAATATTATTTTCTTCAAAGCCACCCAATCTTCTTGTTAAATTATGAACGAGATTTTTGATTCACCATTCACAGTGAACTAAACTTCAGTAACTATGCTAAGAAATATGTGGCTAGTTCACTATAACCTTTCCACTCCCTCACCATAAGCCATAAGCCTTCTGTATGATGGTCTCTTTTGTTCCAGGCTTGAAACTGTAATTACTATATACTATATTAAAAGAAAAATTCACCTGTTTTGAAAGACGTGCAACCAAACTCATATCCAGCAGGGGGAAGCTTTCCTACTCTTCAGGACTAGCTAGGCCAGTTATAATAACTTATGAGCTCAGCTATGCAAGAAATAGATAATCAAGATAAAGTGATTAATTTCTCCAATGCTGAATTTTGTGCAAATGAGTTATAACACGGGAATTAATAAAGATGATATTATTCGTTATGGTTTGAACTTTTTCTTATGGCACTGAAGTTTTTAAAATGAAGTATAATCTTTGGAGTAAGATTTTACCGATAGATTCGGTCTTTAAGTGGTTCGGAACTAATGCAAAACTGAATAATGTGAAAACATTTTTGACCCTTTCAGCAAATGTGATGCTAATGGTACCAAAGTCCCCGATTTCGGGCTTTACTCACGAACCGATGTACTTAATATTCCAGCAGTGGCTTACTCTTGCCTTTCATCTAAAAGTAATACATGTCAACAAATTCTTAATGTCATTTCGACTCAGTTGGTTGGTTACATTAAATACTTTCCTGAGCTTTCATCAGCCGCAGCGGTGAATTCTCTAATCTCTGATGACGTTACTGTTATAATAAACAAGTTACCTCCTGAAGTGAAGAATCCATCAAGGCGTAAGAAATTACTCGATGGCCTTACTGGCCATGAGTCAATGGCTAGTGTCCGGGCTATTCGTGAAAAATCAGCGATTAAGCTGGATAAAACCGTCTCCAAATATTTCTATAATGCCCTACCAAATATATTGGAAAATGCTACTGCAGAAGTCACCGCTTGTAACTATCTTGGCATTGGTTTCAATTTCAACACTTACTTTGATGTTTTGCTTTTTAAAGAGTGCCCAAGAGTCGAAGAGACTGTGAGGATCAGGAACTCTCGTGCTGTAAAGCAAAGTTTTGCTTATGCTCAATCGCTGGAGCTAAGAATAAGAGATGGTGTGAAAGTAAATTTTTTTTGTCTACAAGTCACAATCATTACAATAATGGGTGGTATTTTGAAATTACAATCTAAAATTTCTCAGCAATGGATGTATTGATACTACATCTGATTTTTTGATTAAAATTTTATGCGTATATAAAGGTTAGAAAATTTACAATTGTAAAAAAAATAAAAGATAACTGTAAGAAATATATAAATTTCAATTCAATTTTCAATTTATTTAAAAAAACAAAACATATAACACCAATAATAACAAAGATCCTAGAAGCAAACTTGTTAAGGACCATAACAAAGAAAATTGAAAATGAAGAGGAGAAAAAAAAAGAAAAGTGAAAGCATGTGTAATTAAAGCAAATTTAATAAAAATCTAGAGAATTATAATATCAAATTTTAGTACACTGTCATACAGCGTGCGAAAACTTGTGGAATTCTCGACTCTGGAGGTTATTAAATTCCATCGAAGTCAAGATTTATAATTGTGGGATCGCTGGGCGAAACTAGAGACACACTTGGGGACAATGAAAAAACGGGTTTGATAAATGGAGACAGAAGCCTTCAGAATTATTACTGTTAAAATAAGATAATAAATGGTGAGGAAAATTTTTATGGTAAGCTGAATATGCGAGGGATTGATTTAATTGGTTGATGATTTGTTTAAAAGGGATAATGCCGAAATCGGAGTACAAGTCCCAGGTGAAATATAGTCAGGGCAGCCGAAAAACTGCTTTGACGGCACGGCTTTGGATAGAATTTAATTTATTGGTAACTGAAGGATAAGTATTGCCCCAAACAGATCCGCATCATGAGATATATGGATAAATAAAAAAATAATAAAGGGTGACAAGGATATCGGGAGGAAGAAAATAATTCACACGATTAATCATGCTTACCTGTCGCAAGATTATGACTCTGATATAGGACAAATGTTTTGCAAATGATTGGGAGGAGTCTATGTGGACACCAAGAAACTTGGTAACTTCGACCTGCGGGAGGAGATTGGTACAATATTCTAGGCTAAGTGCTTGCTGAGCTTTATTTTTTTGTAAGGGGTTCGAAATAATACAACCTAACTTTTTTGCTGTTAATGGTCATGCAGTTAACAAGACATCACTCCTGTACTCTACTCAGAAGGGTTTGAGTAGAGGTGACGACCGATGGTAAATTAGGACCGGTAATAAAAAGTTGCTATCGTCAGCAAAAAGTACTGGGTGTACTGATGGAACCAGGTCTGTAACCAAATCATAAATATAAAGGAGAAAGAGTATTGGACCAAGAACAGAGCCCTGTGGGACACCCCTCCGGACAGGTGGGGGATGTGACGTCACCCCACCCAGACTCACACTCTGTACTCTACCAAAGAGATAAGAGCCTAACCATGAGAAAGGAACTAGCCCAATAAAATATTTTTGGGAACAAGCCCAATAAAATATTTTTAAGGTCAATTTGGGAACGTATAAGCTGTGTGGCGTCTATTAGTGCATGAGCAGTTGAAAATTTAGCACGGAAGCTATATTGATGATCAGAAACCAACAATTCTGAAGAATGAATCCCAAATGAAAAGGAAGAAAGATGTCGGAATATAATTCTCTCAAGCACTTTAGATATAACTGGGAGAAGTGAGATGGGACGATAATTACTTATCTCAGACGGATCGTCTTTTTTATGAATCGGGAAAACAATTGCTGATTTAAATATTTCTGGGAAGACACCACTGGTCATAGAAAGGCTTGCTATGTGCACAATGGGTTCACAAACATAGGAAGATACGGTCCTAAGAAGCTTATTACTTATGCCAAAGAAGTTAGGTGTAGTACTATTAGAGAGAGATTCGATAACTTGAAATACCTCTTTCTGATCAGTTGGAGGGAAAAACATGGATCTGGGATTCTTGCTAGAGTGTACTGACTGGGAGAAGGAACAGGATATAGCATTTGGAATATTAGTGAAATAATTATTAAAAGCACTCAGTACTGAAATTGGGTCAATTAATTTGCCAATGATGTCCGTAAGGTTAATAGGTATAGATCTTGAATTCTGTTTTTTTGAAAGAATTTCATTTATTGTGGACCAAATTTTTTTAAGTTACCTTTGCAGTGAGAGATTTTTGAATAATAATAATTTTTCTTTGCTTCAGGACGAGTTTGGTATATAAGTTTTGGTATTTTTTAGAATCAGTCAGGTCAATAACGTTACTGGTTTTGCAAGCTAACTTATTTAGGTCATTTTTTCGGTATGAAGAGATTATCAAGCTATTGGACATCCAAGGGCGTATATGGGTAGTTTTTCGGTTTGTGTTTTTTCAGTCCATTTATGGACTGGAAAGGTTGAATTGATAAAATCACTCAGTCCCTGTATATAACTATTTGTGGCTGAATTAACATCTTGACAATCCAAACCTTGGACCAGTCGAAGGATTTCAAACGATCCGTGAACCAGTTCATATTCACAGTATTATATATTGTATTAGACGTAGGGGTATTAGCTCTTTAGGCTTGAGGAGCTGGTAGGGAAGGTAGGCAGAGATAGATTAGAGAGTGATCTGACAGGTTGGAAAATATTATTTTGGACGACAGGTGGTTTCCCAGGGAAGTGGATACAAAAATGTTGTCAATTACAGTAGCTGTAGACCTCATAGGATCAACTCTAGCAGGAAAAAGGATTGTGGGAAGAAGACCACTTGAGGTGAATGTTTCAAATAAGGTATCACAATCATTATTATTGCTAACATTTAGTAAATTACAATTGAAGTCCCCAAAAACTATTGTCTTCTTTTGTCGTAAATTAATAGAACTAGAAAAATTATGAAACAGATTTCAAAAGAAAGGTGTCAGAAATGAGGTTGGTTTATAAAATAATGAAAAAATAAAAGAATTCTCGTCTACACTTATGTCTGTGATTATTGAATAAATGTATTTATTATCTATAGGTTGCGAGAATAGGGATTCACAGTCTAATAGCCTGGTGAATTTTAGACTTGACTGGATGTAAAGAGAAATGCCGCCAGAGGACTTGGTTAATTTTCTTTCAATATGAATAGCTTGAAAGTTAGGGTGGGAATATTCATTAGTATCATCAATTTCTGAAAGCCACATATCTGTTACTCTAATTACGTCTATTGGGAAATACCATTAATTAAAATTAAATCTTTAAAATTAGCCCACTTATCCCGTATGCTTCTGATGTTAAAGCAAATTATATTAAGTTTGGTCTCTTCCTTTAGCTTAGGTTTTGCATTTGTCAAAAAATCAGAAGTATCGAGATATTCACAGTTAATCAGGTTTAAAGGGCTATCGGGCTGGCTAAGGGGTTAGTGGGCAAATTATTTTGGTCATCATTATAGTTAAAAACAACATTATTGCACAGTGATAAATTCGTGAAAAACGTAAAATCTTGTATAGTCCAATTCATTCATTCAAGGTTTGGAGTTTTCTTTCTGCTGTTAACAATATCACGTAGAATAGGGTACCGTAGGCTATAAGAAACATGAGATCCATCACAGTTAGTGCATTTGGGCTGAGTTTGACATGGCGAATCACGTGTTGCCTCATGAGGACCAGCACATCGAGAGCATTTCGGGGAAGAACTTTCACACGCCACGTGTTGGTGGTTGGGTGAACGGCACTTGTTACAGCATCGTGGAAGATCGTAAAAAACAGATATTCGAATTGATTCATACTCAATCCGAATACTCCCTTTCAAAGCATGGTCGAGTGACCTGGTATCCGTAAAACAGAACTTCAAAGAATTCGAGTTGCCAAGATGAGTAGCATCAGTGATCCCAGGGACCTCCTTAAACAAAGCGAGTTCAAAATCACTTTCAATGCCTTTAATTAAACCAAAGTACTTTTGGATTTCATTTCCACAATTGAGGAGGGTAGGATAAACTGGGCCGAGCCACATAACTCTGGGGCAGCGGTTTTATCTTTGGACACAATCATCTCGTCACCAACAGGTTTAACCAACAGAATCGATTCATGACCGCAAACTTGTTCCAGAGCTTGTCTGCATTCCGTAGGATTGCTCAGATCATGTGGAACCTAAGAGATAATCACAGTGGCATGATTTTCATCGTTGTGAGACGATAGGGATGGGAAATTGGTTTTATAAGACACCATTTTAGAAGACATAGCTTTTAACATCTGTTCAGAGCTATTTACTTTCACAGCTAGTCTATATAATATGCTACAACTGGTACACAGGGGACTTCAGTAGGTACACGAATGGCGTAGCAAGGAATATCCAAATCGTCATTATCACCCTTACGTAACAGATCGAGAATATTCTTAATATTATTTGACGCCGCCTTAGCACTAATACGCTTTGTTGGCTGGATATTATTGTTAACTGTTTTCGAAAATTCCACCTTAGCAGAAGAAATGACTGATCTGTCAAAAAAATTTTCTCGAGTCTTGAGTCTCTTGAGTCGGGTCAAGAGGAAAGAGCTCTACAGTTTTCATTGCGAAAATACAAGCCGAAAGAGTAAGACAAAGATGTATTTGTTCTTTCTTTAAAAGCTTTCACTCCTAAAAGACTGGATTGCAAGGAGACCGAGCCGGGTCAAGAGGCCTAGAATTCTACAGATTTCATTGGAAAAATATAAGGCGAAAGAGTAAGACAAAGTTGTATTTCTTCTTTCTTAAAAACTTTCACTCCTAAAAGACCGGGTTGATAGGGAACTGAGACGAGTCAAGGGGCCTAGAATTCTACAAATTTCATTACAAAAATATAAGTCGAAAGAGTAACACAAAGTTGTATTTGTTCTTTCTTTAAAAGCTTTCACTCCTAAACCACTGGGATAAAAAAAATTGAGTCGGATCAAGAGGCATAGAATTCTAGAGATTTCATTGCAAAATGCAAGCCAGAAGAGTAAAACAAAGTTGTATTTGTTCTTTCTTAAAAGCTTTCACTCCTAAAAGACTGGGTTAATGGGGGACCAAGTTGAATCAAGAAGCCTAGAATCCTACAGACTTCGTTACAAAAAGACAAGTCGAAAGAGTAAGACAAAGTTGTATTTTTTCTTTCTTAAAAGCTTTCACTTCTTAAAGACTGGGATGAAAGAGGATTGAGTCTGGTCAAGAGGCCTAGAGTACTACATACTTCATTGCCAAAAAAAAAACAAGTCGAAAGAGTAAGAAAAAGTTGTATTTGTTCTTTCTTTAAAACCTTTCACTCCTAAAATACTGGGTTGAAAAGAGACCGAGTCGGGTTACGAGGCCTAGAATTCTACAGATTTCATTGCAAAAATACAGGCCAAAAGAGTAAGACAAAGTAGTAATTGTACTTTCTTAAAAGCTTTCACTCCTAAAAGACTGGGTTGAAAGGGGACCGAGTTGGCTCAAGAGACCTAGAATTCTACGGACTTCATTGCAAAAATAAAAGCCAAAAGACTAAGACAAAGTTGTATTTGTTCTTTCTTAAAAGCTTTCATTCCTAAAAGACTGGGTTGACAGGGGACCGACTCGGGTCAAGAGGCCTAAAATTCTAAAGAGTTCATTGTAAAAATGAAACTCAAAAGAGTAAGATACAGTTATATTTTTTCTTTCTTTTAAAGCTTTCACTCCTAAGAGACTGGTTTTAAAGGAGACCGAGTCGGGTCAAAAGACCTAGAATTCTGAAGACTTTTTTGCAAAAATACAAACCGAAAGAGTAAGACAAAATTGTATTTGTTCTTTCTTTAAAACCTTTCACTCCTAAAATACTGGGTTGAAAAGAGACCGAGTCGGGTTACGAGGCCTAGAATTCTACAGATTTCATTGCAAAAATACAGGCCAAAAGAGTAAGACAAAGTAGTAATTGTACTTTCTTAAAAGCTTTCACTCCTAAAAGACTGGGTTGAAAGGGGACCGAGTTGGCTCAAGAGACCTAGAATTCTACGGACTTCATTGCAAAAATAAAAGCCAAAAGAGTAAGACAAAGTTGTATTTGTTCTTTCTTAAAAGCTTTCACTCCTAAAAGACTGGGTTGACAGGGGACCGACTCGGGTCAAGAGGCCTAAAATTCTAAAGAGTTCATTGCAAAAATGAAACTCAAAAGAGTAAGATACAGTTATATTTTTTCTTTCTTTTAAAGCTTTCACTCCTAAGAGACTGGTTTTAAAGGAGACCGAGTCGGATCAAAAGACCTAGAATTCTACAGACTTTTTTGCAAAAATACAAACCGAAAGAGTAAGACAAAATTGTATTTGTTCTTTCTTTAAAGCTTTCAGTCCTAAAAGACTGGGTTGACAGGGGACCAGGTCGGGTCAAAAGACCCAAAATTTAATAGATTTATATGCAAAAATACAAGCCTAAAGAGTAAGACAAGCTGTACTTGTTATTTCTTTAAAGCTTTCACTCCTAAAAGACTTGGTTTACAGGGACCGAGTTTTTTCAAGAGGCCCAGAATTCTACAGATTTCATTGCAAAAATACAAGCCAAAAGAGTAAGACAAAGTTATATTTGTTCTTTCTTTAAAAGCTGTCACTTCTAAAAGAATGGGTTGACAGGGGACGGAGTTTTGTCAAGAGGCCTAGAATTCTATAGACTTCATTGCAAAAATGCAAGCCAAAAGAGTAAGACAAAGGTATAACTGTTCTTTGTTTAAAAACTTTCACTCCTAAAAGACTGGGTTGATAGGGGACCGAGTTTTGTCAAGAGGCCTAGAATTCTACAGACTTCATCGCAAAAATACTAGCCGAAAGAGTAAGACAAAATTATATTTGCTCTTTCTTTAAAAGCTATCACTCCTAAAAGAATTGTTTGACAGGGGACGGAGTTTTGTCAAGAGGCCTAGAATTCTATAGACTTCATCGCAAAAATACAAGCCAAAAGAGTAAGACAAAGTTGTATTTGTTCTTTCTTAAAAGCTTTCACTCCTAAAAGACTGGGTTGACAGGGGACCGACTCGGGTCAAGAGGCCTAAAATTCTAAAGAGTTCATTGCAAAAATGAAACTCAAAAGAGTAAGATACAGTTATATTTTTTCTTTCTTTTAAAGCTTTCACTCCTAAGAGACTGGTTTTAAAGGAGACCGAGTCGGATCAAAAGACCTAGAATTCTACAGACTTTTTTGCAAAAATACAAACCGAAAGAGTAAGACAAAATTGTATTTGTTCTTTCTATAAAGCTTTCAGTCCTAAAAGACTGGGTTGACAGGGGACCAGGTCGGGTCAAAAGACCCAAAATTTAATAGATTTATATGCAAAAATACAAGCCTAAAGGGTAAGACAAGCTGTACTTGTTATTTCTTTAAAGCTTTCACTCCTAAAAGACTTGGTTTACAGGGACCGAGTTTTTTCAAGAGGCCCAGAATTCTACAGATTTTATTGCAAAAATACAAGCCAAAAGAGTAAGACAAAGTTATATTTGTTCTTTCTTTAAAAGCTGTCACTTCTAAAAGAATGGGTTGACAGGGGACGGAGTTTTGTCAAGAGGCCTAGAATTCTATAGACTTCATTGCAAAAATGTAAGCCAAAAGAGTAAGACAAAGGTATAACTGTTCTTTCTTTAAAAACTTTCATTCCTAAAAGACTGGGTTGATAGGGGACCGAGTTTTGTCAAGAGGCCTAGAATTCTACAGACTTCATCGCAAAAATACTAGCCGAAAGAGAAAGACAAAGTTATATTTTCTTTTTTTAGAAGCTTTTAATCCTAAAGGAATGGGTTGAAAGAGAATCGAGTCGAGTCAAGACGCCTTGAACTCTACAGACTGCATTGCAACAATACAAGCCAAAAGAGTAAGACAAAGTTATATTTAAATTTGTTCTTTCTTTAAAAGCTTTCACTCCTAAAGGAATGGGTTGACAGGGGACCGAGTTTTGTCCAGAGGCCTAGAATTCTATAGACTTCATCACAAAAATACAAGCCGAAAGAGTAAGACAAAGGTTTAACTGTTCTTTCTTTAAAAACTTTCATTCCTAAAAGACTGGGTTTATACGGGACCGAGTTTTGTCAAGAGGCCTAGAATTCTACAGACTTCATCGCAAAAATACTAGCCGAAAGAGTAAGACAAAGTTATATTTTCTTTTTCTTAGAAGCTTTTAATCCTAAAGGAATGGGTTGAAAGAGAATCGAGTCGGGTCAAGACGCCTTGAACTCTACAGACTCCATTGCAAAAATACAAGCCAAAAGAGTAAGACAAAGTTATATTTAAATTTGTTCTTTCTTTAAAAGCTGTCACTCCTAAAGGAATGGGTTGACAGGGGACCGAGTTTTGTCAACAGGCCTTGAATTCTATAGACTTCATTGCAAAAATAAAAGCCGAAAGAGTAAGACAAAATTATATTTGTTCTTTCTTTAAAAGCTATCACTCCTAAAAGAATTGGTTGACAGGGGACGGAGTTTTGTCAACAGGCCTTGAATTCTATAGACTTCATCGCAAAAATACAAGCCGAAAGAGTAAGACAAAGTTGTATCTATTCTTTCTGAAAAGTTTTCACTCCTAAAAGACTGAGCTGAAAGGGGGCCGAGTCGGCTCAAGAGGCCAGAAATTTATAGATTTATATGCAAAAATGCAAGCCAAAAGAGCAAGACAAAGTTGCATTTGGTCTTTCTTTAAAAACTTTCACTTTTTATGGTTGATAAGGGCCCAAGTCCGGTCAAGAGGCCTAGAATTCTACAGACTTCTATGCAAAAATACAAACCAAAAGAGTAAGACGAAGTTGTATTTGTTCTTTCTTTGAAAGCTTTCACTCCTAAAGTGCTGGGTTGATAGGGGACCAGGTGGGGTCAAAAGACCCAAAATTCTATGCAAAAATGCAAACCGAATGAGTAAGACAAAGCTGTATATGTTTTTTTCTATAAATGCTTTCAATCCTAAGCGGCTGGGTTAATTGGGGACCAGGTGGGGTCAAAAGGCCCAGAATTCTATTGACTTCTTTGCAAATATACAAGCCTAAAGAGTAGTACAAATTTGTATCTGTTCTTTCTTTAGCAGATTTCAGGGGACCCCCTCGGGTCAATAGGTCCAGAACTCGACTTCTATGCCAAAATGCAAGCCGAAAGAGTAATACAAAGTTGTATTTGTTCTTTCTATAAGTGCTTTCACTCTTAAAAGGCTGGGTTGATAGGGAACCCAGTCGGGTCAAAAGACCCAAAATTCTATGCAAAATACAAACCGAATGAGTAAGACAAAGCTGTATATGTTTTTTCTATAAATGCTTTCAATCCTAAGCAGCAGGGTTAATTGGGGACCGGGTCGGGTCAAAACGCCCAAAATTCTATTGACTTCTATGCAAAATGCAAGCCGAAAAAGTAAGTAAGACGAAGTTACATTTTTCTTTCTATAAATGCTTTCACTCCTAAAAGGCTGGGTAAATAGGGGACTGGGTCGTGTCAAAAGGTCCCATAATTCTGTTGACGTCTATACAAAAATGCAAGCCGAAAGAGTAAGACAAAGTTGTATTTGTTCTTTCTTTAGCAAATTTCAGGGGACCGGCTTGGGGGGAGCCCCTTGGTAGTTTTTTTAGTTATAAATTTCCTGGTACTTGGACGAGATTGCACGTATTGCTCGAGAAACACTTGAGAATTTGGATCGCGAACACGAGACATTATCTGCTTTTCACGGTGTATATACCAGACAATTAGCTTTGACTCGCTGGGTAAGTACATAGTAGCTATATCTTAATTTAATATTTAGTTGGTATTTTGGTTAGGTTAGTTTAGGTTACGTATTTAATATAATGCCCTCTGGGCATGATATAATTCCCTTCCATAATTCTTAGTTGTAGTTTTCATAGTTTTGTGAAACTACATATACTAAAAAAGTATTATACCAAAAAGTATACCACTATGTATAATACTAAAAAGTATTGTTTTTCATCATGTTTTGTTTTATTTCATTAGCATTTACCAAACTTTACTTCTCAATTGTTTCTCGTATAATAATAAAGTACCAATTTCCCTACTGTTTACACATATTATTTATTATTGTGAGAGTATGTATACATTCGAGTGTGGAGGGGGGTAAATTTTCTGCTTAGGATGATTTTCCATGGAGAGGGACGTTTTCAGGGGCAGAACTTATCAGGGGAAATTATACACTGGAGCATGGGCAGTTTGGAATTTCGGGACTATAAAGTAATTATAAGGACACCACAAGAAAAAGAGCTGAACAGGGAAAAACCATGGAAAAAAGTGTGCTGCCCCATGGTTGGCTGCCTGCTAATAGAATTTTACGCTTAATATGGAAAATATTTTGATCTAATTTGTGACTGAGTGACCCCTTTTCAGTTTTCACCATACATTTTTTTTATATTATTTGGTTGGAGCCAAAAAAAAAAATCTTAGCAATGAATGGTAAATAAACAACGGTCCTTGTCAATAACGAAAGTATAAGAGCCGAACTATTGATAACATTCACTGAGAAAATCAGCTTTTTATGGTGATCCTAAACATGTATTTGGTTATTAGTAATTAGTTCAGTTATTAGTACACAAAAGAGTTCGTATAATTATAGAAAACATAAGGAAAAAACTTAATAAGGGGTAATTTCGATAAAAAATGCCACCAGCTTTTGCTTGCATTGCAAGAGTACCCTTGAGCTGATATATGAAGCCACTATCAAACAGTTCGTGGTAACGAACTGTAGTAAGGAGCGACCCGGCTCAATAGTAACCAAAAGTTAAAAAAATGGAATTTTGGTACCAATAGCTACATCAAAAGAATCGCATTTTGATGCTGATTGTAAATATATAAGTTTCATCAAGTTTAATCTTACCCATCAAAAGTTACGAGCATGAGAAAATTTGCGTTATTTTAGAAAATAGGGGAAAACACCCCCTAAAAGTCATAGAATCTTAACGAAAATCACACCATCAGATTCAGCGTATCAGAGAACCCTACTGTAGAAGTTTCAAGCTCCTATCTAAGAAAATGTGGAATTTTGTATTTTTTGCCAGAAGGCAGATCACGGATGCGTGTTTATTTATTTTTATTTTTTTTTTCTTCTTCTTTTTTTTTCTTTTCCCCAGGGGTGATCGTATCGACCCAGTTGTCCTAGAATGTTGCGAGAGGGCTCATTCTAACGGAAATGAAAAGTTCTAGTGCCCTTTTTAAGTGACCAAAAAAATTGGAGGGCACCTAGAACCCCTCCCACCCTAATTATTTTCCCAAAGTCAGCGGATCAAAATTCTGAGATAGCCATTTTCTTCAGCGTAGTCGAAAAACCTTATAACTATTTCTTTGGGGATCACTTACTCCCCCACAGTCCCTGTGGGAGGGGTTACAAGTTCAAAACTTTGACCAGTGCTTACATATAGTAATGGTTATTGGGAAGTGCACAGGCGTTTTCAGGAGAATTTTTTGGTTGGAGGCAGGGGTTGAAAAGAGGGAGATATGCTGGGGGAACTTTCCATCGATGAATTTGTCATGGGGGAAGAAAATGTCCATGAAGGGAGCGCAGGATTTGCTAGCATTACTTAAAAAAACAATGACAAAGTTTTTTTTTTCAGCTGGAAGTAAGCAGCAGCATTAAAACTTAAAACGAACAGAAATTATTACCCATATGAGGGGCTCACCTCCTCCTAATACCTCGCTCTTTACGCTAAAGTATTTTTAGTAATTTCAACTATTTATTCTGTGGCTTTTGTGATTCAGGGGTCATTCTTAATGAATTGGGACAAAATTTAAGTTTTAGTGTAAAGAGCAAGGTACTGACGAGGGGGCGAACCCCCTCATATATGTAATAAAAACATAAGAATACAAAAGTTCTTTACGTAAGCTAATTTATAAGTTACGTATATCTTTTACTTATAAAAAGATTCGTAAAAAATTAAAAGTTCTAGTTGCCTTTTTAATTAACCGAAAATCGACCAAAATTATGAGAAAGCCATTTAGCCAAAAAAAAATATACAAATTTCGATTTAATTATTCATGTGCGGAGAGCCAAAATCAAAACATTCATTGATTCAAAAACGTTCAGAAATTAAATCAGAAACTTTCTTTTTAGTTTTTTAATAGTTTTACCCTTTTTTAGTTTTTTTCATTTTTTTATTTTTTAGTTTTTTACCTTTTTTTTTAGTTTTTTAGCTTTTTTAGTTATTTAGCATTTTCTTTTTAGTTTTTTTGTAGTTTTTACCTTTTTTAGTTTTTTTGTTCTTTTGTGTTAATGCTAAAGAGAAGGTTCAAACCTGAAGCCTCTCGGACCTAGAACCTGAAACATAACAATTTACCAACTCAGCTACTTCGGCTTGAATACATTCGTTTTAAGCAGCTTCCTCGGGTGTTGCCATTGTAGGTTCTTCAGTCATTTTACAATTAGAAATTTCTCTTTCAACGATCTTCTTACAATTAAAAATTTGTCTTTGAACGATATTCTTAAATACCTGTGTCCTGGTCGTCATTTATATTCCCTGTGTCCCGGTCGTCATTTGTGTCCCGGTATCCCAGTCTGTAATTTCTCTTTGAGAGTCCCGGTCGTCATTTATATTCCCTCTGTCCCGGTCTGTAATTTCTCTTTGAGTGTTTTTTCTTTAAGTTTTTTTTAGTTTTTTACCTTTTTTCTTTTTTCAGTTTTCTTTTTCTTCTTTATTTTCAGCGTCACTATGAAATACATATCGCCGAACCTTTGTTTTTTCTTAAATAAAATCTGGTAGGCATTGATGACCTTATCCAAGTCAAAATCCCAAACCCAATCATCATCGCTATCATTTTCAGTTTTGAAATGTTTTGACTCTCACTGTCCAGGTGGATTTTCATCTAATTGCGCGGTTTTGCGTTCTTTAGCCGCAAGCCGGTTTTCTTGCCGTTCTTGTGATTCCTCGGCACGATTTCTTTTCTTACTTTCTCTATCAGCCGCAAGTTTTTTGGCATAGACTCTTTGAGCAGCTTCAGTCATTTTACAATTAAACATTTTTCCGTCCACGATCTTCTTACAATTAAAAATTTGTCTTTGAACGATTTTCTTAAATATTTTTAATGACAACAAAATTTTAATGATAAAAAACATAACGACAACTAACTTCATGAAGACATGATGACATGACGTCACTCGACAGACCCACAGACAAACAACTTATATATATATATACTAGCTGTTGGGGTGGCGCTTCGCGCCACCCCAACACCTAGTTGGTGGGGGTGCTTCGCGCCCCCCCCTAGCCCCCCCGCGCGCGTAAGTCGTTACGCGCCATAATAGTTACGCGCCATTGTAGTTGTGTCCCTATGTCCCACCTGTGAATATAGATAGATATATATATATATATATATATATATATATATATATATATATATATATATATATATATATATATATATATATATATATATATATATATATATATATATATATATATGGTTTTAACTACGTAAAACTTGCGAATATACAACATTCTTTGCTGTCCCATTGTCTTTGCATATAAATAGATTGTCAGGTTTACCGACTCTTGAACATGCAACATATAATGGTCCATGGGAAAACAATCTGTATTCAGATCTATACCTCATGATTCTAATGATTGCCCTTGAGCTTTGTTGATGGTGATTGCTAATCGACCATTCCCTGTCCCGGTGTCCCGGTCGTCATTTACATCCCCCTGTTTCCCCCGGTGTCCCCGTTGTAGTTGTGTCCCTGTGTCCCGGTCGTCATTTATATTCCCTGTGTCCCAGTCGTCATTTGTATCCCGGTGTCCCGGTCTGTATATACATTCGTTTTTTAGTTTTGTTTTTCTCCTTTATTTTTTTCCTTTTTTTTTCTTTTTTAGCTTATTTAGATTTTTAGATTTTTTAGTTTTTTTATTAGTTTTTAGTTTTTTTTTCTTTTTAGTTTTTTTGTCCCGGTCGTCATTTATATCCCCCTGTTTCCCCCGGTGTCCCCGTTGTAGTTGTGTCCCTGTGTCCCGGTCGTCATTTATATTCCCTGTGTCCCGGTCGTCATTTGTATCCCGGTGTACCGGTCTGTATATACATTCGTTTTTTAGTTTTGTTTTTCTCCTTTTTTTTCCTTTTTTTTCTTTTTTAGTTTATTTAGATTTTTAGATTTTTTAGTTTTTTTATTAGTTTTTAGTTTTTTTTTCTTTTTAGTTTTTTTGTAGTTTTTACCTTCTTTTTAGTTTTGTTAATTTTTTTTTTTACTTATGTCCTGGTCGTCATTTATACTCCCTGTGTCCCGGTGCTTTGTTGATTGCTAATCGAACATTCCTTTTGTCCTGGTCGCTTTCTCTTTGAGTGTCGTCATTTATTTTTTTCTTTTTTAGTTCTTTTAGTTTTTACCTTTTTTAGTTTTTTTTAGTTTTTTAGATGAAAATTTTTTTTAGTTTTTTCCTTTTTTTCTTTTTAGTTTTTTATTGGTTTTTACCTTTATGTTAGCTTATTTTTCAGTTTTTTCCTTTTTTTTTATTTTTTTTTTATTTTTTATTTTTTTTAGTTTTTTACCTTTTTTTAGTTTTTTTAGTTTTTTTAGTTTTTTAGCTTTTTTACTTTTTTTTATTAGTTTTTAGTTTTTTTGTAGTTTTTGCCTTTTTTTAGTTTTTTCAGTTTTTTTTTTAGTTTTTTATTGGTTTTTACCTTTATTTTAGCTTATTTTTCAGTTTTTTCCTTTTTTTAGTTTTTTTTTAGTTTTTAGTTTTTTTAGTTTTTTTACCTTTTTTAGTTTTTTTAGTTTTTTTAGTTTTTTAGCTTTTTTATTTTTTTTATTAGTTTTAGTTTTTTTTGTAGTTTTTGCCTTTTTTTTAGTTTTTTTAGTTTTTTAGCTTTTTTATTAGTTTTTAGTTTTTTTTTGTAGTTTTTGCCTTTTTTTAGTTTTTTTAGTTTTTTAGCTTTTTTATTTTTTTTATTAGTTTTTAGTTTTTTTTGTAGTTTTTGCCTTTTTTTAGTTTTTTCAGTTTTGACGTCACCTGATCCAGTTTTTTCAGGTGACGTCACCTGATCCACGATCCACAGATCCACAGACATCTTATTTTTATATATATAGATAGTTTTTTTTTTTACTTATGTCCTGGTCGTCATTTATACTCCCTGTGTCCCGGTGCCTTGTTGATTGCTAATCGAACATTCCTTTTGTCCTGGTCGCTTTCTCTTTGAGTTTCGTCATTTATTTTTTTCTTTTTTAGTTCTTTTAGTTTTTACCTTTTTTAGTTTTTTTTAGTTTTTTAGATGAAATTTTTTTTAGTTTTTTCCTTTTTTTCTTTTTAGTTTTTTATTGGGTTTTTACCTTTATTTTAGCTTATTTTTCAGTTTTTTCCTTTTTTTTAGTTTTTTTTTATTTTTTTTTTTTTTTAGGTTTTTACCTTTTTTTTAGTTTTTTAGTTTTTTTTAGTTTTTTAGCTTTTTTACTTTTTTTATTAGTTTTTAGTTTTTTTTTGTAGTTTTTGCCTTTTTTTTAGTTTTTTCAGTTTTTTTTTTAGTTTTTTATTGGTTTTTACCTTTATTTTAGCTTATTTTTCAGTTTTTTCCTTTTTTTTTTAGTTTTTTTTTAGTTTTTAGTTTTTTTTAGTTTTTTACCTTTTTTTAGTTTTTTTATTTTTTTAGTTTTTTAGCTTTTTTATTTTTTTATTAGTTTTTAGTTTTTTTTGTAGTTTTTGCCTTTTTTTTAGTTTTTTTAGTTTTTTAGCTTTTTTATTAGTTTTTAGTTTTTTTTGTAGTTTTTGCCTTTTCTTAGTTTTTTTAGTTTTTTAGCTTTTTTATTTTTTTTATTAGTTTTTAGTTTTTTTTTGTAGTTTTGCCTTTTTTTAGTTTTTTCAGTTTGACGTCACCTGATCCAGTTTTTTTCAGGTGACGTCACCTGATCCATCCACAGACAGACAGACAACTTATTTTTATATATTAGTTTTTAGTTTTTTTTTGTAGTTTTTGCCTTTTTTTAGTTTTTTTAGTTTTTTAGCTTTTTTATTTTTTTTATTAGTTTTTAGTTTTTTTGTAGTTTTTGCCTTTTTTTAGTTTTTTCAGTTTTGACGTCACCTGATCCAGTTTTTTCAGGTGACGTCACCTGATCCACGATCCACAGATCCACAGACATCTTATTTTTATATATATAGATAGTTTTTTTTTTTTACTTATGTCCTGGTCGTCATTTATACTCCCTGTGTCCCGGTGCCTTGTTGATTGCTAATCGAACATTCCTTTTGTCCTGGTCGCTTTCTCTTTGAGTTTCGTCATTTATTTTTTTCTTTTTTAGTTCTTTTAGTTTTTACCTTTTTTAGTTTTTTTTAGTTTTTTAGATGAAATTTTTTTTTAGTTTTTTCCTTTTTTTCTTTTTAGTTTTTTATTGGTTTTTACCTTTATTTTAGCTTATTTTTCAGTTTTTTCCTTTTTTTTAGTTTTTTTTTATTATTTTTTTTTTTTAGTTTTTTTACCTTTTTTTTAGTTTTTTAGTTTTTTTTAGTTTTTTAGCTTTTTTACTTTTTTTATTAGTTTTTAGTTTTTTTTTTGTAGTTTTTGCCTTTTTTTTAGTTTTTTCAGTTTTTTTTTTAGTTTTTTATTGGTTTTTACCTTTATTTTAGCTTATTTTTCAGTTTTTTCCTTTTTTTTTAGTTTTTTTTAGTTTTTAGTTTTTTTAGTTTTTTACCTTTTTTTAGTTTTTTTATTTTTTTAGTTTTTTAGCTTTTTTATTTTTTTTATTAGTTTTTAGTTTTTTTTGTAGTTTTTGCCTTTTTTTAGTTTTTTTAGTTTTTTAGCTTTTTTATTAGTTTTTAGTTTTTTTTGTAGTTTTTGCCTTTTTTTAGTTTTTTTAGTTTTTTAGCTTTTTTATTTTTTTATTAGTTTTTAGTTTTTTTGTAGTTTTTGCCTTTTTTTAGTTTTTTCAGTTTTGACGTCACCTGATCCAGTTTTTTCAGGTGACGTCACCTGATCCATCCACAGACAGACAGACAACTTATTTTTATATATATCTTCTATATATATAAAAATAAGTTGTCTGTGGATGGATGGATGGATGTGTCAGGTGACGTCACCTGAAAAACTGGATCTGGTGACGTCAAAACTGAAAAAACTAAAAAAAGGCAAAAAACTACAAAAAAAAACTAAAAACTAATAAAAAAAATAAAAAAGCTAAAAAACTAAAAAAACTATAAAGGTAAAAACCAATAAAAAACTAAAAAAAAAACTGAAAAAACTAAAAAAGGCAAAAACTACAAAAAAAAACTAAAAACTAATAAAAAAAGTAAAAAAGCTAAAAAACTAAAAAAAACTAAAAAAACTAAAAAAGGTAAAAAACTAAAAAAAATAAAAATAAAAAAAAACTAAAAAAAAGGAAAAAACTGAAAAATAAGCTAAAATAAAGGTAAAAACCAATAAAAAACTAAAAAGAAAAAAAGGAAAAACTAATAAATGACGACACTCAAAGAGAAAGCGACCAGGACAAAAGGAATGTTCGATTAGCAATCAACAAAGCACCGGGACACAGGGAGTATAAATGACGACCAGGACATAAGTAAAAAAAAAAACTATCTATATATATAAAAATAAGTTGTCAAACTAAAAAAAAGCAAAAACTACAAAAAAAAACTAAAAACTAATAAAAAATCTAAAAAACTAAAAAAACTAAAAAAAAGGCAAAAACTACAAAAAAACTAAAAACTAATAAAAAAAATAAAAAAGCTAAAAAACTAAAAAAACTAAAAAAACTAAAAAAAGGTAAAAAACTAAAAAAACTAAAAACTAAAAAAAACTAAAAAAAAGGAAAAAAACTGAAAAATAAGCTAAAATAAAGGTAAAAACCAATAAAAAACTAAAAAAAAAACTGAAAAAACTAAAAAAAGGCAAAAACTACAAAAAAACTAAAAACTAATAAAAAAAGTAAAAAAGCTAAAAAACTAAAAAAACTAAAAAAACTAAAAAAAGGTAAAAAACTAAAAAAAATAAAAAATAAAAAAAAATAAAAAAAAGGAAAAAACTGAAAAATAAGCTAACATAAAGGTAAAAACCAATAAAAACTAAAAAGAAAAAAAGGAAAAAACTAAAAAAAAATTTTCATCTAAAAAACTAAAAAAAACTAAAAAAGGTAAAAACTAAAAGAACTAAAAAAGAAAAAAATAAATGACGACACTCAAAGAGAAAGCGACCAGGACAAAAGGAATGTTCGATTAGCAATCAACAAAGCACCGGGACATAGGGAGTATAAATGACGACCAGGACATAAGTAAAAAAAAAATTAACAAAACTAAAAAGAAGGTAAAAACTACAAAAAAACTAAAAAGAAAAAAAAAACTAAAAACTAATAAAAAAACTAAAAAATCTAAAAATCTAAATAAACTAAAAAAGAAAAAAAAAGGAAAAAAATAAAGGAGAAAAACAAAACTAAAAAACGAATGTATATACAGACCGGTACACCGGGATACAAATGACGACCGGGACACAGGGAATATAAATGACGACCGGGACACAGGGACACAACTACAACGGGGACACCGGGGGAAACAGGGGGATATAAATGACGACCGGGACAAAAAAACTAAAAAGAAAAAAAAACTAAAAACTAATAAAAAAAACAAAAAAATCTAAAATCTAAATAAGCTAAAAAAGAAAAAAAAAGGAAAAAAATAAAGGAGAAAAACAAAACTAAAAAACGAATGTATATACAGACCGGGACACCGGGATACAAATGACGACCGGGACACAGGGAATATAAATGACGACCGGGACACAGGGACACAACTACAACGGGGACACCGGAGGAAACAGGGGGATGTAAATGACGACCGGGACACCGGGACAGGGAATGGTCGATTAGCAATCACCATCAACAAAGCTCAAGGGCAATCATTAGAATCATGAGGTATAGATCTGAATACAGATTGTTTTCCCATGGACCATTATATGTTGCATGTTCAAGAGTCGGTAAACCTGACAATCTATTTATATGCAAAGACAATGGGACAGCAAAGAATGTTGTATATTCGCAAGTTTTACGTAGTTAAAATCATATATATATATATCTATCTATATTCACAGGTGGGACATAGGGACACAACTACAATGGCGCGTAACTATTATGGCGCGTAACGACTTACGCGCGCGGGGGGGCTTGTAGATATATATATATATATATATATATATATATATTGGTGGGGCGCTTCGCGCCCCCCCCCAAGCCCCCCTGCGCGCGTAAGTCGTTACGCGCCATATTAGTTACGTGCCATTGTAGTTGTGTCCCTGTGTCCCACCTGTGAATAGAGATAGATATAAATATATGTTTTTAACTACGTAAAACATGCGAATATACAACATTCTTCGCTGTCCCATTGTCTGTGCATATAAATAGATTGTCAGGTTTACTGACTCTTGAACATGCAACATATAATTGTCCATGGGAAAAACAATCCGTATTCAGATCTATACCTCATTATTCTAATGATGTGTCCCTGTGTCCCGGTCGTCATTTATATTCCCTGTGTCCCGGTCGTCATTTGTGTCCCGGTGTCCCAGTTTGTAATTTCTCTTTGAGTGTCCCGGTCGTCATTTATATTCCCTGTGTCTCGGTCGTCATTTGTGTCCCGGTGTCCCAGTCTGTAATTTCTATTCGAACAATCCCTGCGTCCCGGTCGTCATTTATATATCCCGCCTGTGCCCCCGGCGTCCCCGTTGTAGTTGTGTCCCTGTGTCCCGGTCGTCATTTATATTCCCTGTGTCCCGGTCGTGATTTGTGTCCGGGTGTCCCAGTCTGTAATTTCTCTTTGAGGTTCCCGGTCGTCACTTATATTCCCTCTGTCTCGGTCGTCATTTGTGTCCCGGTCTGTAATTTCTCTTTGAGTGTTTTTTCTTTTTAGTTTTTTTTTAGTTTTTTACCTTTTTTCTATTTTTCAGTTTTCTTTTTCTTCTTTATTTTTCAGCGTCACTATGAAGTACATATCGACGAACCTTTGTTTTTTTAACTTAAATCTGGTAGGCATTGATGACCTTATCCAAGTCAAAATCCCAAACCCAATCATCATCGCTATCATTTTCAGTTTTGATATGTTTTGACTCTCGCTGTCCAGGTGGATTTTCATCTAACTGCGCGGTTTTGCGTTCTTTAGCCGCAAGCCTGTTTTCTTGCTGTTCTTTTGATTCCTCGGAACGCTTTCTTTTCTTACTTTCTCTATCAGCAGCAAGTTTTTTGGCATAAACTCTTTGAGCAGCTTCCTCGGCTGTTGCCATTGTAGGTTCTTCAGTCATTTTACAATTAAACATTTTTCCGTGAACAAATGTCTTAAATACCGTTAATGACGTCACTGTCAAAGCAA